>NC_092046.1:55392551-55692551 GCF_003086295.3 Arachis hypogaea
AGTTGACTCTCCTTGTGTAGGGGCGTGCGTTCTCTTCCATCATTGACAAGTTGAACGCCAACCTCACATTTTCCGGACTAAAATCTAAGTATTTCCCCCGAACCATGGTGAGATAATTCTTTGGGTTCGGGTTCTTACTTTGATCATGGTTCCTAGTGATCCATGCATTAGCATAGAACTCTTGAACCATTAGAATTCCGACTTGTTGGATGGGGTTTGTTAGAACTTCCCAACCTCTTCTATGGATCTCATATCGGATCTCCGGATACTTATTTTTCTTGAGTTTGAAAGGGACCTCGGGGATCACCTTCTTCTTGGCTACAACATCATAGAAGTGGTCTTGATGGGATTTGGAGATGAATCTTTCCATCTCCCCTGACTCGGAGGTGGAAGCTTTTGTCTTCCTTTTCCCTTTTCTAGAGGATTCTTTGGTCTTAGGTGCCATCAATGGTAATGGAAAAACAAAAAGCTTATACTTTTACCACACCAAACTTAGAATATTGCTCGCCCACGAGCAAGAGAAGAAAGAAGAGATGAAGAAGAAGAAGAAGAAATGGAGGAGAGGGAGAGAGGTTTGTGTTTCGGCCAAGAAGAGGAAGAGAGGGTTGTGTTGTGTGAAAATGAAGAAGAATGGAGGGGTTTATATAGTGGAGGGAGAGGGGTTAGGTTCGGCCATTTAGGGTGGGTTTGGGTGGGAAAGTGATTTTGAATTTTGAAGGTAGGTGGGGTTTATGAGGTAGGTTTATGGGGAAGAGTGGATGGATGTGAGTGGTGAAGGGGTAATGGAGAAGAGAGCTTGAGGTGATTGGTGAAGGGTTTTGGGGAAGGGTGTTTATTGGGAAGAGAGGATGAATGAGAAGAGGGGAGAGTAGGAGTGGAGGTAGGTGGGGATTCTGTGGAGTCTACAGATCCCTGCACCAATTAGGCATGTAAAATGCCTTTGCATGCAATTCTGGCGTTTAAACACCGAATTGATGCTTGTTCTGGGCGTTCAACGCCCAGATGTAGCATGTTTCTGGCGTTCAGCGCCAGCTTTCCTCACTGTACATTTCTGGCGTCTGAACGCCAGGATGCTGCTTGTTTCTGGCGTTCAACGCCAGATCCATGCTCTGTTCTGGCATTGAACGCCAGCCAGATGCTCCTTACTGGCGTTTAAATGCCAGTAAGTCCTTCCTCCAGGGTGTGATTTTTCTTCTGCTGTTTTTGATTCTGTTTTTAATTTTTGTATTTATTTTGTAACTCCACATGATCATGAACCTAATAAAACATGAAAGAACAATAAAACAAAAATAAAATTAGATAAATAAAAATTGGGTTGCCTCCCAACAAGCGCTTTTTTAATGTCAATAGCTTGACAGTGGGCTCTCATGGAGCCACACAGGTGATCAGGTCAATTTTATAGACTTCCCAACACCAAACTTAGAGTTTGGATATGGGAGTTCAACACCAAACTTAGAGTAGAGTTTGGTTGTGGCCTCCCAACACCAAACTTAGAGTTTGACTGTAGGGTCTCTGGTTGACTCTGCAGGGAGAGAAGCTTTTCATGCTTCCTCTCCATGGTTACAGAGAGAGATCCTTGAGTTTTAAACACAAGGTTGTCCTCGTTCAGTTGAAGGATCAATTCTCCTCTGTCAACATCAATCACAGCTCTTGCTGTGGCTAGGAAGGGTCTTCCAAGGATGATGGATTCATCCTCATCCTTCCCAGTATCTAGGATTATGAAATCAGCAGAGATGTAAAGGCCTTCAACCTTTACCAATATGTCCTCTACTTTTCCATAAGCCTGTTTTCTGGAATTGTCTGCCATCTCTAATGAGATTTTAGCAGCTTGTACCTCAAAGATTCCCAATTTCTCCATTACAGAGAGCGGCATGAGGTTTATTCCTGACCCCAGGTCACATAGAGCCTTCTCAAAGGTCATGGTGCCTATGGTACAAGGTATTAGGAACTTTCTAGGATCCTGTTTCTTCTGAGGCAATCTCAGTTGATCCAATGCATTTAGTTCGTTGGTGAACAGGGGAGGTTCATCTCCCCAAGTCTCACTACCAAATAAATTGGCATTCAGCTTCATGATTGCACCAAGGAACTTGGCAACTTGCTCTTCAGTAACATCCTCATTTTCTTCAGAAGAAGAATACTCATCAGAGCTCATGAAGGGCACAAGGAGGTTCAATGGAATCTCTATGGTCTCCAGATGAGCCTCAGAGTCCTTTGGTTCCTCAAAGGGAAACTCCTTGTTGATCACTGGACGTCCCAGGAGGTCTTCCTCATTGGATTCACGTCCTCTTCCTCCCTTGTAGGTTCGGCCATGATTGTTATATCAATGGCCTTGCACTCTCTCTTTGGATTCTCTTCTGTATTGCTTGGGAGAGTACTAGGAGGGGTTTCAGTGATTCCTTTATTCAGCTGGCCCACTTGTGCTTCCAAATTTCTAATGGAAGACCTTGTTTCATTCATGAAACTCACAGTGGCCTTAGATAGATCAGAGACTAAATTTGCTAAGCTAGATGAATTCTGCTCAGAATTCTCTGTCTGTTGCTGAGTGGATGATGGAAAAGGTTTACTATTGTTAAACCTGTTTCTTCCACCATTATTAAAGCCTTGTTGAGGCTTTTGTTGATCCTTCCATGAGAAATTTGGGTGATTTCTCCATGAGGGATTATAGGTGTTCCCATAGGGTTCACCCATGTAATTCACCTCTGCAATTGTAGGATTCTCAGGATCATAAGCTTCTTCTTCAGAAGATGCCTCTTGAGTACTGTTGGATGTAGCTTGCATTCCATTCAGACTCTGAGAAATCATATTGACTTGCTGAGTCAATATTTTATTCTAAGCCAATATGGCATTCAGAGTATCAATTTTAAGAACTCCCTTCTTCTGAGGTGTCCCATTACTCACAGAATTCCTCTCAGAAGTGTACATGAACTGGTTGTTAGCAACCATGTCAATGAGTTCTTGAGCTTCTGCAGGCGTTTTCTTTAGGTGAATGGATCCACCTGCAGAAGTATCCAATGACATCTTAGCTAATTCAGACAGACCATCATAGAATATATCCAGGATGGTCCATTCTGAAAGCATGTCAGAAGGACACTTTTTGGTCAGTTCCTTGTATCTCTCCCAAGCTTCATAGAGGGATTCACCTTCTTTCTGTCTGAAGGTTTGAACATCCACTCTAAGCTTACTCAGCCTTTGAGGAGGAAAGAACTTGGCTAAGAAAGCCTTGATCATCTTATCCCAAGAGTTAAGGCTATCCTTAGGTTGAGAGTCCAACCATATTCTAGCTCTGTCTCTTACAGCAAACGGGAAAAGCATGAGCCTGTAGACTTCAGGATCTACTCCATTACTCTTAACAGTGTCACATATCTGCAAGAATTCAGTTAAGAACTGAAAGGAATCTTCAGATGGAAGTCCATGAAATTTGCAGTTTTTTTGCATCAGAGAAACTAATTGAGGTTTAAGCTCAAAATTGTTTGCTCCAATGGTAGGGATGGAGATGCTTCTTCCATGTAAATTGGAATTAGGTGCAGTAAAGTCACCAAGCATCCTCCTTGCATTATTATTATTTTCGGCTGCCATCTCCTCTTCCTGTTCGAAAATTCCTGTAAGGTTATCTCTGGATTATTGTATTTTAGCTTCTCTTAGTTTCCTCTTCAGAGTCCTTTCAGGTTCAGGATCTGCTTCAACAAGAATGTTCTTGTCCTTGCTCCTGCTCATATGAAAGAGAAGGGAACAGAAAAATAATAATAGGGATTTTTTTTACCACAGTATAGAGGTTCCCTTGTTGTGAGTAGAAGAAAAGAAGAGTAGAAGAGAAAAGAAAGGAGAATCCAAACAGAAGGGTGAGGAGAGCAGAGATATGAGATGAAGAGAAGTGTTAGTAAATGAATAAATAAATGGAAGAAGAAGGGAGGTGAGAGAATTCGAAAAATAAAATTTAAAATTTAAAGTTAAATTTCGAAAATAGTTTTTGAAAAAGGTTATTAGTTTTCGAAAATTAGGAATGAAATAAAATTAAAATAAAAAATTAAAATAATTAGTTAATTAAAAAGAAATTTTGATAAAGAGGGAAGGAATTTTCGAAAATTAAAGGTAAAAAGTTAGTTGGGCAGTTTTACTAAAGATAAGAATCAAATAAAAAGTTAAGTGGTTAGTTGAAAGAGATTTGAAATTCAATTTTTAAAAGATAAGAAGATAAGAAGTAAGAAAAGGTATTTGAAAAAGATAAGATAAGATATTTTTGAAAAGATATGATTGAAATTAGTTTTGAAAAAGATTTGATTTTTAAAATCACAATTAATGACTTGATTCACAAGAAATCACAAGATATGATTCTAACAGTGTCACATATCTGCAAGAATTCAGTTAAGAACTGAAAGGGATCTTCAGATGGAAGTCCATGAAACTTGCAGTTTTGTTGCATCAGAGAAACTAATTGAGGTTTAAGCTCAAAATTGTTTGCTCCAATGGTAGGGATGGAGATGCTTCTTCCATGTAAATTAGAATTAGGTGCAGTAAAGTCACCAAGCATCCTCCTTGCATTATTATTATTTTCGGCTGCCATCTCCTCTTCCTGTTCGAAAATTCCTGTAAGGTTATCTCTGGATTATTATATTTTAGCTTCTCTTAGTTTCCTCTTCAGAGTCCTTTCAGGTTCAGGATCTGCTTCAACAAGAATGTTCTTGTCCTTGCTCCTGCTCATATGAAAGAGAAGGGAACAAAAAAATAATAATAGGGATCTTTTTTACCACAGTATAGAGGTTCCCTTGTTGTGAGTAGAAGAAAAGAAGAGTAGAAGAGAAAAGAAAGGAGAATCCAAACAGAAGGGTGAGGAGAGCAGAGATATGAGATGAAGAGAAGTGTTAGTAAATGAATAAATAAATGAAAGAAGAAGGGAGGTGAGAGAATTCGAAAAATAAAATTTAAAATTTAAAGTTAAATTTCGAAAATAGTTTTTGAAAAAGGTTATTAGTTTTCGAAAATTAGGAATGAAATAAAATTAAAATCAAAAATTAAAATAATTAGTTAATTAAAAAGAAATTTTGAAAAAGAGGGAAGGGATTTTTGAAAATTAAAGGTAAAAAGTTAGTTGGGCAGTTTTACTAAAGATAAGAATCAAATAAAAAGTTAAGTGGTTAGTTGAAAGAGATTTGAAATTCAATTTTTAAAAAATAAGAAGATAAGAAGTTAGAAAAGGTATTTGAAAAAGATAAGATAAGATATTTTTGAAAAGATATGATTGAAATTAGTTTTGAAAAAGATTTGTTTTTTAAAATCACAATTAATGACTTGATTCACAAGAAATCACAAGATATGATTCTAGAACTTAAAGTTTGAATCTTTCTTAACAAGTAAGTAACAAATTTGAAATTTTTAATCAAAACATTAATTGTTGATGATATTTTCGAAAATATGATGTAAAATTAAGAAAAATATTTTTAAAAAATATTTTTAAAATTTTCGAAAATAAATAAGAAAAATGAAAAAGATTTGATTTTTGAAAAAGTCAATCCAAATTTTCGAAATTTATGAGAGAAAAACGGAAAGATATTTTTTTGATTTTTAAATTTTTAATGATGAAAGAGAAAAAAAATGACTCACAACATGAAAATTATGAATCAAAACACATGATGCATGCAAGAACACTATGAATGTCAAGATGAACACCAAGAACACTTTGAATGTCAAGATGAACATCAAGAACTTATTTTTGAAAAATTTTCAAGAAAAGACAACATGCAAGACACCAAACTTAGAAAATTTTCATGCATAGACACTATGAATGCAAGAATGCATATGAAAAACAAGAAAAGACACAAAACACGAAAATATGAAGATCAAACAAGAAGACTGGCCAAGAACAACTTGAAGATCATGAAGAACACTATGAATGCATGAATTTTCGAAAAATGCATAAATTTTTTAGAAAAAAATGCAATTGATACCAAACTTAAAAATTGACTCAAGACTCAAACAAGAAACACAAAATATTTTTTATTTTTATGATTTTATAATTTTTTTTTATTTTTTCGAAAATTAATGTGAAAAAGAAAAATAAAGATTTCAAAATTTTTAATATGAATTCCAGGAATCTTGCACTCTTAGTCTAAAGCTCCAATCTGAGGGTTAGACATGGCTTAATAGCCAGCCAAGCTTTAGTATGCTATTACATGCATTGACGTGATTAGTTGAATCCTCAATCCAAAGGAATTTAGACATGGCTTTACAGCCAGCCAGGATTCAACAAATCATCATGAAACACTAGAATTTATTCTTAAAAATTCTGAAGAAAAATATATTTTATTTTTTTGAAAATATTTTTTTTTCGAATATTAATTAGGAAAAACGAAAAAGAAGAAAATATTTTTGAAAAATTTTTGAAAACTTTTTGAAAATAAAATAAGAAGAAAATTACCCAATCTGAGCAACACGATGAACCGTCAGTTGTCCAAATTCGAACAATCCCCGGCAACGGCGCCAAAAACTTGGTGCACGAAATTGTGATCCCTGGTAATGGCTCCAAAAACTTGGTGCTCTAATCTTAATTCATAATTTGTCACAACTTCGATACAACTAACCAGCAAGTGCACTGGGTCGTCCAAGTAATAAAACCTTACGTGAGTAAGGGTCGATCCCACGGAGATTGTTGGTATGAAGCAAGCTATGGTCATCTTGTAAATCTCAGTCAGGCGGATATCAAATGGTAATGGAGTTTTTGAATAATAATAATAATAAATAAACAGAAAATAAAGATAAAAATACTTATGTAATTCATTGATGAGAATTTCAGATAAGCGTATAGAGATGCTTTCGTTCCTCTGAACCTCTGCTTTCCTGCTGTCTTCATCCAACCAGTCCTACTCCTTTCCATGGCAAGCTTTCTGTAAGGAATCACCGTTGTCAATAGCTACATCCCATCCTCTCTGTGAAAAAGGTCCAAATGCTCTGTCACGGCACGGCTAATCATCTGGAGGTTCTCGATCATACTGGAATAGGATTTACCCTCCTTTTGCGTCTGTCACTACGCCCAGCACTCGCGAGTTTGAAGTTCGTCACAACCATCCCTTCCCAGATCCTACTCGGAATACCACAGAAAAGGTTTAGACTTTCCGGATCTCAGGAATGGCCATCCATGGGTTCTAACTTATACCATGAAGATTCTAATATCTCGGACTCGGTCCTCTGTATTAGATATCTAAGAGATACTCATTCTAGCTTGTTTGCATGTAGAACGGAAGTGTTTGTCAGGCACGCGTTCATAAGTGAGAATGATGATGAGCGTCACATAATCATCACATTCATCATGTTCTTGGGTGCGAACGGATATCTTAGAAGCGGAATAAGTTGAATTGAATATAAAATGGTAGTACTTTGCATTAAATCATGAGAAACAGCAGAGCTCCACACCTTAATCTATGGAGTGCAGAAACTCTACCGTTGAAAAATACATAAGTGAAAGGTTCAGGCATGGCTGAATGGCCAGCCCCCAAACATGATCAATAGATCAAAAGATGTTACTCTAAGATGTAACTCTCCCAAAAGATGTAAATAAAAAGTTCTATTTATACTAAACTAGCTACTAGGGTTTACAGAAGTAAGTAATTGATGCATAAATTCATTTTCGGGGCCCACTTGGTGTGTACTTGGGCTGAGCTTGAAGTTTACACGTGCAGAGGCTTCTTCTGGAGTTGAACGCCAAGTTGTAACGTGTTTTTGGCGTTCAACTCTGGTTCGTGACGTGTTTCTGGCGTTTAACTCCAGACTGCAGCATAGAACTGGCATTCAATACCCTTTTACGTCATCTAAACTCGGCCAAAGTATGGACTATTATATATTGCTGGAAAGCCCTGGATGTCTACTTTCCAACGCAATTGGCAACGCGCCATTTGGAGTTCTGTAGCTCAAGAAAATCCACTTTGAGTGAAGGGAGGTCAGAATCCAACAGCATCAGCAGTCCTTCTTCAACCTCTGAATCTGATTTTTGCTCAAGTCCCTCAATTTCAGCCAAAAAATACCTGAAATCACATAAAAACACACAAACTCATAGTAAAGTCCAGAAATGTGAATTTAACATAAAAACTAATAAAAACATCCCTAAAAGTAACTAGATCCTACTAAAAACATACTAAAAACAATGCCAAAAAGCGTATAAATTATCCGCTCATCAAGCACACTCGTTTTGCTTTGGACCACGACTTTAACCGCTCAGTCTCAAGTTTTCACTTGACACCTTCACGCCACAAGCACATGGTTAGGGACAGCTTGGTTTAGCCGCTTAGGCCAGGATTTTATTCCTGAGGGCCCTCCTATCCACTGATGCTCAAAGCCTTGGATCCTTTTTATTACCCTTGTCTTTTGGTTTAAAGGGCTATTGGCTTCTTCTGCTTGCTTTTTCTTTCTTTTTTTTCGCATATCGTCCTCTTTTTTTTCTATTCACTGCTTTTTCTTGCTTCAAGAATCAATTTTTTGATTTTTCAGATTATCAATAACATTTCTCCTTTTCCATCATTCTTTCAAGAGCCAATAATTTTAACATTCATAAACAACAAATTCAAACATATGCACTGTTCAAGCATTCATTCAGAAAACAAGAGTATTGCCACCACATCAAAATAATTAAACTATTTTAAAATTTGAAATTCATGTACTTCTTTTTCTTTTTCAATTAAAAACACTTTTTATTTAAGAAAGGTGATGGATTCATGGGACATTCATAGCTTTAAGACATAAACTTTAAATTTTATTAATCATAGAATGAAAATAAGACTCAAAAAATAAATATAGGAGCAAACCAATAATAATAGAAGACAGAAAATAAAAAAAACAGAAAAATAAATGACTCTTAAAATAGACTCTTAATAATAAAGGTTATCACAGAGTTAGGACTCAACAACCTTGATTTTGAGAAGTGGATGCTCCCTCAATCTGTGGGGTGCTTGGTCCTTCAAGGGAGAGCTTCTGGTGCTTCAGCTCTTGTAGCTCACGCCCCTGCTTCTCCTGTTCCTTCAGCAGTTTGCAGAGCATGCAGTTTTGATTCTGCTGTTCTTCCTTAAGTTGTTCCATAGCTTCTTGCAGCTTGGTAATAGATGCTTCTAGGCGGGTCCAGTAGTCAATTTCGGGAATTTCTGGGAGGAACTCCTGCGCCTTCCTTTTTATGGAGTTGTCTTGAACTTTTCCTTCCATTGACTTCTTGGTGATTGGGTGTTCGATTGGGATGAATTCATTTACTCCCATCCTCACCCCAGCATCTTTACATAGCAGAGAAATTAAGCTTGGGTAGGCCAGTTTGGCTTTAGTGGAGTTCTTTTTTGCAATTGTGTAAATCTCACAAGAAATCAGATGATGAATCTCCACTTCTTTTCCAAGCATAATACAATGAATCATCACTGCTCTTTTGACAGTGACCTCAGAGCAGTTGCTAGTGGGCAATATAGAACGCCCAATGAAGTCCAGCCAGCCTCTTGCAACTGGTTTGAGATCTCCCCTCTTAAGTTGATTTGGGACACCTTTTGAATTGGTTATCTACTTAGTTCCAGGGAGGCATATATCCTCTAGAACTTGATCCAACCCCTTATCTACTCTCACCATTCTCCTATTAAAGGATTCTGGATCATCTTGTAGTTGAGGCAGTTTGAAGACCTCTCTTATTTTGTCCAGATGGAAGTAAATAAGCCTCCCTCTGACCATAGTTCGGTAGGTGTGAAAGGCGGTTCCAGTTATTCTCTACTTATCTGTCAGCCACAGATTTGAGTAGAATTCCTGAACCATGTTTCTTCCAACCTTTATCTCAGGATTGGCTAGAATTTCCCATCATCTGTTTCGAATTTTCTCTTGGATCTCCGGATATTCATCTTCTTTCAAATTGAATTTAACTTCCGGGATCACTGACCTCAGACCCATTATTTTGTGGTAATGGTCTGCATGCTCTTTGGTTAAGAACCTCTCTTGATTTCAAAGACTCTTTGGAGTATTCTCTTTCTTGCCTCTTGAATTGGTTTGTTTTCCCTTAGGTGCCATGATCTTGATGAGTTTTAGCTCAGTGATCACGGAAAAACAAACCAAACTTAGAGGTTTGCTTGTTCTCAAGTAAAAGAAAGGAAAGGGGAGAGAGAGGAGAAGAGCCAAATTCGAATAGTGGAGAGGAGGGGATGGCCGAATGTACATTTATAGGAGGAGGGGAGAAGTTTCAAAAAATTTGAAAGAGATATGACATAGAGATATGATTGATGGAAGAAAATAAAATCATGATATGAAAAAGATGAGATTTGTAATTGAAAAAGATATAAAGATGTTAAATCTGAAAATTTGGTTATGCATCTAAGAAATAAGATATGATATGATGAGTTGAAAAAGATTTGGAAAGAAATTAAGAGGATAATTGAGTTTTTGAAAAGATTTGGGAAGGATTTGAAAGAAAATTGAAAAGAGATTTAGAAAATTGTTGAATTTTGGAAAATTGAGGGTGAATGATGAAAGTTTGAAACATGTTTATGCAGAAAATTATGAGTCAAAACATGAAAATTTGAAAAAATTTGAAGTTGGAAACAAAATCTCCTCCCCCTGCTTTTCTGGCATTAAACGCCCAGAATGGTATCCATTCTGGCGTTTAACGCCCAATTGTTGGCCATTATGGGCGTTTAACGCCCAGCCAGGTACCCTGGCTGGCGTTAAACGCCAGAAACCCCTTTATCACTGGGCGTTTTTCTGAACACCCAGGATGCTGCAATTCTGGCGTTAAACGCCCAGAATGGTACCCATTCTGGCGTTTAACGCCCAAAATACCCTTTACTGGCATTTTCTTGCGAGCTTACCATTCTCGCGTTTAACGCCCAAAATACCCTTTACTGGCGTTTTCTTGCCAGCAAGCTCCTTTTCTATTCTTTTTACACTGAATTCTTCTGTAACTTTGTGAATTCCTTCAATTTTGATGATTAACCTTTGAAGAAAAATGTATATCAAACTTCTACAAGTATTAATTAAAACAAATAACTTGCTAATGGCTGGGTTGCCTCCCAGCAAGTGCTTCTTTATTGTCTTTAGCTGGACCTTTACTGAGCTTCATTCAAGCCTCAGTTTTGAGCATTCTTACTCAAAATTACTTTCAAGATAATGTTTGATTCTCTGTCCATTAACAATGAACTTTGTGTCAGAATCAATATCTTGAAGCTCAACATATCTATATGGTGACACTCTTGTAATCACATATGGTCCCCTCCACCGGGATTTTAATTTCTTGGGGAATAATCTGAGTCTAGAGTTGAACAGCAGAACTTTTTGTCTTGGCTCAAAGACTCTGGATGACAATTTCTTGTCATGCCACTTTTTTGCTTTTTCCTTATAAATTTTTGCATTTTCAAAAGCATTGAGTCTGAACTCCTCTAGCTCGTTTAGCTGGAGCAATCTTTTCTCACCAGCTAACTTAGCATCCAGGTTTAAGAATATGGTTGCCCAGTAGGCTTTATGTTCCAGTTCCACGGGCAGATGACAGGCCTTGCCATACACAAGCTGGTATGGAGAGGTTCCTATAGGAGTCTTGAATGCTGTTCTGTATGCCCACAGAGCATCATCCAAGCTCTTTGCCCAATCCTTTCTACGGGCAATTACAGTCTGTTCCAGGATTCTCTTTAGTTCTCTATTAGAGACTTCAGCCTGCCCATTTGTCTGTGGATGATACGGAGTTGCTACTTTGTGGCTAATTCCATATCGAACCATAGCAGAGTAAAGCTGTTTATTGCAGAAATGGGTGCCCCCATCACTGATTAGTACTCTGGAAATACCAAATCTGCTGAAAATATGTTTCTGGAGGAACTTCAGCACAGCCTTGGTATCATTAGTGGGTGTGGCAATTTCCTCCACCCATTTAGATACGTAGTCTACTGCCACCAGAATGTAAGTGTTTGAGTATGATGGTGGGAAAGGACCCATGAAGTCAATACCCCATACATCAAACAACTCAATCTCTAAGATCCCTTGTTGAGGCATGGCATAACCATGAGGCAAGTTACCAGCTCTTTGGTAACTGTCACAGTTACGCACAAACTCTCGGGCATCTCTATAGAGAGTAGGCCAATAGAAGCCACATTGGAGGACTTTAGTGGCTATTCACTCACTTCCGAAATGTCCTCTATACTGTGATCCATGGCAATGCCACAAGATCTTCTGTGCCTCCTCTCTAGGGACGCATCTACAGATCATTCCATCTGCACATCTCTTAAAGAGATATGGTTCATCCCATAAGTAGTACTTTGCATCAGAAATTAGTTTTTTCTTTTGCAACCTGCTGTACACCTGGGGTATGAACCTCATAGCTTTATAATTTGTAATGTCTGCAAACCATGGTTCTTCCTGAATGGCAAAAAGTTGCTCATCTGGAAAGGTCTCAAAGATCTCAGTAAGAGGGAGGGATGCCCCTGCTACTGGTTCTATCCGGGACAGGTGATCAGCTACCTAGTTCTCTGTCCCTTTTCTGTCTCTTATTTCTATATCAAACTCTTGCAGAAGCAACACCCATCTTATGAGCCTGGGTTTTGAATCCTGCTTTGTGAGTAGATATTTAAGAGCAGCATGGTCAGTATACACAATCACTTTTGAACCTACTAAATAGGATCTAAACTTGTCAATGGCATAAACCACTGCAAGTAACTCCTTTTCTGTGGTTGTGTAATTCTTCTGTGCGTCATTTAAAACATGACTGGCATAGTAAATGACGTGCAGAAGCTTGTTATGCCTTTGTCCCAACACTGCACCAATGGCATGGTCACTGGCATCACACATCAATTCGAATGGTAATGTCCAGTCAAGTGCAGAGATGACTGGTACTGTGACCAGCTTGGCTTTCAGGGTCTCAAACGCCTGCAGACACTCTGTGTCAAACACAAATGGCGTGTCAGCAGCTAACAAGTTGCTTAGAGGTATTGAAATTTTTGAAAAATCCTTTATGAACCTCCTATAGAATCCTGCATGCCCCAGAAAGCTTCTGATTGCCTTAACATTGGCAGGTGGTGATAATTTCTCAATTACCTCTACCTTGGCTTGATCCACCTCTATCCCCTTGCTTGAAATTTTGTGCCCAAGGACAATTCCTTTAGTCACCATAAAGTGACATTTTTCCCAGTTTAAGACCAGGTTAGTCTCTTGGCACCTTTTTAGGATAAGTGCTAGATGATCAAGACAGGAGCTGAATGAGTCTCCAAATACTGAGAAGTCATCCATGAAGACTTCCAGGAACTTCTCTACCATATCAGAGAAGATAGAGAGCATGCACCTCTGAAAGGTTGTAGGTGCATTGCATATATCAAAAGGCATTCTTCTGTAAGCAAATACTCCAGATGGACATGTGAATGCTATTTTCTCTTGGTCTTGAGGATCCACTTCAATTTGGTTGTAGCCTGAATAGCCATCCAAAAAGCAGTAGTATTCATGGCCTGCTAGTCTCTCTAGCATCTGGTCTATGAATGGTAAAGGAAAATGATCATTTCTGGTGGCTGTATTGAGCCTTCTGTAGTCAATACACATACGCCACCCTGTAATTGTTCTTGTGGGAACCAGTTCATTCTTTTCATTATGAACCACTGTCATGCCTCCTTTCTTGAGGACAAATTGGACAGGGCTCACCCAGGGGCTATCAGAAATAGGATAAATAATCCCAGCCTCTAGTAACTTAGTGACCTCTTTCTGCACCACTTCCTTCATGGCTGGATTTAGCTGCCTATGTGGTTGAACCACTGGCTTGGCATCATCCTCCAATAGGATTTTGTGCATGCATCTTGCTGGGCTAATGCCCTTAAGGTCACTTATGGACCACCCAAGAGCTGTCTTGTGTGTCCTTAGCACTTGAATTAGTGCTTTCTCTTCCTGTGGATTTAAAGCAGAGCTTATGATCACTGAAAAAGTGTCACCCTCTCCCAGAAATGCATATTTCAGGGATGGTGGTAGTGGTTTGAGCTCTGATTTAGAAGGTTTCTCCTCTTCCTAAGGGATTTTTAGAGGTTCTTTTATTTCCTCTGGTTCCTCCAAATCAGGCTGAACATCTTTAAAGATGTCCTCTAGCTCTGATTCAAGACTCTCAGTCATATTGATCTCTTCCACCAAAGAATTAATAATATCAGTGCTCATGCAGTCATTTGATGTGTTTGGATGCTGCATAACTTTGACAGCATTTAACTTGAACTCATCCTCATTGACTCTCAGGGTCACTTCTTGTACATCAATAAGAGTTCGTCCAGTTGCTAGGAAAGGTCTTCCTAGAATGAGAGTTGCACTCTTGTGCTCCTCCATTTCCAGCACTACAAAGTCAGTGGAAAAGGCAAATGGCCCAACCTTGACAATCATGTCCTCAATGATGCCTGATGAATATTTAATGGAGCCATTAGCAAGTTGAAGACATATCCGGGTTGGTTTGACTTCTTCAGTCAACCTGAGCTTTCTGATAGTGGATGCAGGTATTAGGTTGATACTTGCTCCAAGGTCACATAGAGCTGTCTTGGTACAAGCACCCTCTAATGTGCATGGTATCATAAAGCTTCCTGGATCTTGAAGCTTTTCTGGTAAGCTTTTTAGAATGACTGCACTGCATTCTTCAGTGAGAAACACTCTTTCAGTTTCTCTCCAATCCTTCTTATGACTTAAGATCTCTTTCATGAACTTAGCATAAGAGGGTATTTGCTTAAGTGCTTCTGCAAATGGGATCTTTATTTCAAGAGTCCTGAGATAGTCTGCAAAGCGGGCAAATTGTTTATCCTGTTCCGCTTGGCGGAGCTTCTGAGGATAAGGCATCTTGGCTTTATATTCTTCAACCTTAGTTGCTGCAGGTTTATTCCCTACAGAAGTGGTTGGAGAAGCCTTCTTAGAGGGGTTACTATCAGCACTTGCAGGTGTCTGATTCCTCATTGGCATTTGAATGCCAGGATTGGGTGCTGGATGGGCATTTAACGCCAGCTTCCCACCCTTTTCTGGCGTTGGACGCCAGAACTGGACAAGGAATGGGCGTTTAACGGCAACTTTCCCCCTTTTCTGGCGTTTGAACGCCAGAGTTATTCCTCTCTGGGCTCTTAATGTCTTCAGAGGGATTTTGGGCAGTGGTTTGGTCATCCTCTATCATTTGTTCCTTTCTTGACTTTTTGCTACTTTGAGCTGAGTTATTCAATGTCTTCCCGCTCCTTAGTTGGACAGCTTGGCATTCTTCTGTTATCTGTTTAGATAGCTGCTATCTTGTCTGATTCAATTGTGCTTCTATATTCTTGTTAGCATTTTTAGTGTCTTGGAGCATCTCTTTGAATTCTGCTAATTGTTTTGTCATAAGGAGTAATTGCTGATTAAGTTCAACAATCTGTTCTTGAGGATTAGGATCAGTAGTTACTGCCATAGCCTCTTCTTTTATGGAGGACTCACTGTTTGAGTACAGATGTTGATTTCTATCAATTGTATCTATGAGTTCTTGAGTCTCTTCAATTGTTTTTCTCATGTGTATAGATCCACCAGCTGAGTGGTCTAGAGATATTTGAGCTCTTTCTGTAAGCCCATAGTAAAAGATGTCTAACTGTACCCACTCTAAAAACATTTCAGATGGGCATTTCCTTAGCATCCCTCTATAACTCTCCCAGGCATTATAAAGGGATTCATGATCCTCTTGTTTAAAGCCTTGGATGTCCAGCCTTAGCTGTGTCATCCTTTTTGGAGGGTAAAATTGATTCAGGAATTTGTCTGATAACCGTCTCCATGTTTTTATGCTTGCTGTGGGTTGGTTATTTAACCACCTTTTAGCTTGATCTTTTACAGCAAATGGAAACAGTAATAATCTGTAGACATCCTGATCCATTTCTTTATCACGTACTGTGTCAGCAATTTGTAAGAACTGTGCCAGAAACTCAGTAGGTTCTTCCTGTGAAAGACCGGAATACTGGCAATTTTGTTGCAACATGATAATGAGATGAGGATTTAGCTCAAAACTGCTTGCTTTGATGGGAGGTATACAGATGCTACTCCCATATGCAGCTGTAATGGGGTTAGCATATGACCCCAGAGTCCTTCTGGACTATTCATTTCCACTTATGTCCATGATGGAGAAAAGGAAATTGATATGAATTGCAAATAAATTATATTTTTAAATATTTTTTTAATTAAAAGTAACCGAAAATAAAATAAAATAAATGGGAGATAAAATAATACTTTCGAAAATTAGAAGAAAATGAAATAAAAGCAAATTGAAAACTAAATTAATTAATTAGTTAAAAAGATTTTGGAAAAAGTAATCAAAAACATATGATTGAAAATTATTTTGAAAAAGATATGATTTAGAAGATATGATTGCAATTTATTAAAAAAAAGATATGATTGAAAATTATTTTGAAAAAGATATGATTGAGAAGATATGATTGCAATTTAAAAAAAAAAGATATGATTGAAAAGATATGATTGAAGAAATTAAAAAGATTTGATTTTTGAAAAAGATTTGAAAAGATCAATTTTTGAAATTAGAATTTTGTCTTGACTAAAAAGAAAAGATATGATTTTGAAAATCTTTGACTACTTTAATGCCAAATTTCGAAAATTATGAGTAAAATAAGGAAAAGATATTTTTTTGATTTTTGAATTTTAATGAGGAAAGAGAAAAACAACAAAATACACTAAACTTAGAAATTTTAGATCAAAACAGAGAGGACAAACAAGAAAACTTTGAATGTCAAAGTGAACACCAAGAACACTTTGAAGATCAAGATGAACACCAAGAACAAATTTTTGAAAAAATTTTTTAGTAAATAAAAGCACAAAAACACACCAAACTTAAAATTTTTAGAAAATCAAACACAAATTTTCGAAAAATTAAAGGAAAACACAAAGAACACACCAAACTTAGAATTTAAAAATCAAGAAAGAACTAAGGACATGCAATTTCGAAAAATTAAAAGAAAATAAAAGCATGCAATTGACACCAAACTTAAAATATGAAACTAAACTCAAATAAAGACTCTAAACCAACAAAAATAAAATATTCCTAATCTAAGCAACAAGATAAACTGTCAGTTGTCCAAACTCGAACAATCCCCGGCAACGGCGCCAAAAACTTGGTGGACGAAGTTACAATCACACTTTTGCAACTCCGCACAACTAACCAGCAAGTGCACTGGGTCGTCCAAGTAATACCTTACGTGAGTAAGGGTCGATCCCACGGAGATTGTTGGCTTGAAGCAAGCTATGGTTATCTTGTAACTCTTAGTCAAGATATCAATAATTCTTAGATTTAATTGTAAAAAGTAAAAGAACATGAAATAAATACTTGTTATGCAGTAATGAAGAACAGGTTGAGGCTTTGGAGATGCTTTGTCTTCTGAATCTCTGCTTTCCTACTATCTTCTTCTTCATGCACACAAGGCTCCTTCCATGGAAAGCTTTATGTTGGGCATCACCGTTGTCAATGGCTACTTCCCGTCCTCTCAGTGAAAATGTTCCAAATGCGCTGTCACCGCACGGCTAATCATCTGTCGGTTCTCGATCATGTCGGAATAGGATCTATTGATCCTTTTGCGTCTGTCACTACGCCCAACACTCGCGAGTTTGAAGCTTGTCACAGTCATCCCTTCCCAAATCCTACTCAGAATACCACATACAAGGTTTAGACGTTCCGGATCTCAGGAATGGCTGCCAATAATTCTAGCTTATACCACGAAGACTCTGATCTGAATCATGAGGCTAAGAGATATGCATTCAATCTAAGGTAAAACGGAGGTGGTTGTCAGGCACGCGTTCATAGGTGAGAATGATGATGAGTGTCACGGATCATCACATTCATCAGGTTGAAGTGCGAATGAATATCTTAGAATAGAAGCAAGCGTGATAGAATGGAAAACAGTAGTAATTGCATTAATTCATGAAGAACAGCAGAGCTCCTCACCCCCAACAATGGGGTTTAGAGACTCATGCCGTAGAGAATACAATATGAAACGTGTAAAGTATCATGAGGTACAAGATGAATCACTAAAAGTAGTTTTTATAGTAAACTGGTGACCTAGGGTTACAGAAAATGAGTAAGCTAGGGTGTTTAGTGTAAAAATCTACTTCCGGGGCCCACTTGGTGTGTGCTTGGGCTGAGCATTGAAGCTTTCATGTGTAGAGACTTTTCTTGGAGTTAAATGCCAGATTTTGTGCCAGTTTGGGCATTTAACTCCAGCTTTTGTGCCAGTTCTGGAGTTAAACGCCAGAATTCTTGAGCTGACTTGGAATGCCTGTTTGGGCCATCAAATCTCGGGCAAAGTATAGACTATTATATATTTCTGGAAAGCCCAGGATGTCTACTTTCCAACGCAATTGAGAGCGCGCCAATTGGGCTTTTGTAGCTCCAGAAAATCCACTTCGAGTGCAGGGAGGTCAGAATCCAACAACATATGCAGTTCTTTTTCAGCCTCTGAATCAGATTTTTGTTCAGGTCCCTCAATTTCATCCAGAAAATACCTGAAATCATAGAAAAATACACAAAATCATAGTAAAGTCCAAAAAAGTGAATTTTAAATAAAAACTAATAAAAATATAATAAAAACCAACTAAAAACATACTAAAAACAGTGCCAAAAAGCGTATAAATTATCCGCTCATCAGTATACTTTCAGAAGCAAAAATCAGAAGCATGTGAAACCTTCAAAACATTCAAGACGTTTGTCAAAAAACAAAGTGGCTATAAAATCAAAATTCTCATAACAGACCGAGGAACAGAATATCTTGCGTGTTCAGAATACTTTAAGCAACACGGAATTCAACACCAACTAACAACTAGATACACTCCTCAACAAAATGGAGTTGCTGAAAGAAAGAATAGAACCATCATGGATATGGTCAGATGCATGCTCAAATCAAAACAAATGCCTAAAGAGTCTTGGGCAGAAGCAGTCGCAACAGCAGTTCATATTTTAAACAAGTGTCCAACAAAAAGTGTTTGTGATAAAACTCCAGAGGAAGCTTGGAGTGGAAAGCGGCCTTCCATCCATCATTTCAGAGTCTTTGGGTGTATTGCTTATGCCCACGTACCAGATCAATTAAGGAAGAAGTTAGATGACAAAGGCGAGAAGTGTATCTTTATTGGCTATAGCACAGACTCAAAAGCATACAAGTTGTACAATCCAGAAACAAAGAAAGTAATCATCAGCAGAGACGTGACGTTCGACGAGAAAGATATGTGGAACTGAAACACAAAGATAGAAAAGCAGCTGACTATAATTCCAAATACATGTGACGAAGTAGAAGAAAGACAACCTGACACAACTGAACAACCAGAATCATCTAGAAGACCTCAAAGAGAGAGGAGACTACCTGCTAGATTAGCAGATTATGAAGTTAGCAATGACAACGATCCATCCGATGAAGAAATCATAAATTTTGCTCTATTTTCAGATTGTGAGCCATTGAACTTTGAAGAAGCCTCTAAAAATAACCACTGGAAGAAAGAAATGGATGAAGAAATTCATGCCATTGAGAAGAATGACACATGGGAGCTGATAGATTTACCAACAGATAAGAAGCCGATTGGAGTAAAGTGGGTTTACAAGACTAAGTACAAACCCAGTGGTGAAGTTGATCGTTTCAAAGCAAGATTAGTTGCAAAAGGATACAAACAAAAACCAGGTATCGACTACTTTGAAGTATTTGCTCCTGTTGCTAGATTAGATACTATTTGTATGATTATTTCACTCTCGGCTCAAAATAAATGGAAGATATATCAAATGGATGTTAAGTCTGCATTTCTAAATGGCACTTTAGAAGAAGAAGTGTATGTTGAGCAACCTGCAGAATATGAAGTTCTTGGAAAAGAAGATAAAGTTTACAAATTGAAGAAAGCTTTGTATGGGTTAAGCAAGCACCAAGAGCGTGGTACAAGAAGATTGATTCTTATTTCATTGAGAATGGTTTCAGAAGATGTCCATTTGAGCATACTCTTTATATCAAATTTGTTGAAAATGGAGGTATCTTGATCGTGTGTCTTTATGTTGACGATTTGATCTTTACTGGCAACAATTTGAAGATAATTACAGAATTCACGGAGGCTATGATAAAGTACTTTGAAATGACGGATATGGGCTTGATATCTTACTTTCTTGGTATTGAAGTAGTTCAAAAAGATGGTGAAATTTTCATTTCTCAGAAGAAATATGCAAATGATATTTTGAAGAAATTTCAGATGGAGCACTCAAAACCAGTTTCTACTCCAGTCGAAGAGAAGTTCAAATTGTTGAGAGAAGATAAAGGAGGAGCAGTAAATCCCACATACTACAAAAGCTTGATTGGAAGTCTGAGGTACTTAACTGCGACTAGACCAGATATTGTGTTTGGAGTTGGTTTGCTTAGCAGATTTATGGAGGAGCCTTGTACCAACCATTTGCAAGCGGCAAAAAGAATTTTTCGATATATCAAAGGTACTTTAAATGATGGAATTTATTATGAAAATACTAATAAAGTAAACCTTGTTGGCTACACTGATAGTGATTGGGCCGGAGATATAGAAACAAGAAAAAGTACTTCAGGATTTGTATTTCATCTTGGTTCTGGTACAATTTCATGGTCTTCAAAGAAATAACCAGTAGTTGCTCTCTCTACAGCAGAAGCAGAATATATAGCAGCAGCAAGTTGTGAAACGCAAGCAGTTTAGCTAAGAAGAGTTCTTGAGGAATTGAACGAGAAATAAAATACTCCAACAACAATTGATGACAAGTCATCTTAGCCTAGTTTCACTAGCCTTTTTCTTTTGTTTTCAATTGATTTATGCACTTTCTTGAGCCATAAGCAAGCCAATTGGGTAGATTTTCATGCTTCCTTTGATTTAATCAACCATAGATGAATTAATGCAATTTCATGAGGTTTTATGCTATAATTGTCACATATTATGAAAGAATGAATATCTCATGATTTTGAGCATAGCTTTGATGTGTTTGGTTGATTAACGATAGGTGAAGAAAGCTTGGAGAAAGGTTGAAGCAAGAAGGAATGGCTAGGAGGAAGAGAGGACAAAAAGTTTGAGCAAAAGTTTGCCTCAAACTTTAGCTCAAACTTTTGGATTAATTGAAAACGAACCAGGGAGCAAAAAGCTTGACCAAAAGTTTGCCTCAAACATTTGGGCAAACTTTTGGGCAAAAAGCTGGATCAAAAGTTTGCCTCAAACTTTTGGGCAAACTTTTGGGCAAAAAGTTGGAGCAAAAGTTTGCCTCAAACTTTTGTGCAAACTTTTGGGCAAAAAGCTTGAGCAAAAGTTTGCCTCAAACTTTTTGGCAAACTTTTGGCATCACAAATCAACACCCTGGAGAGCAAAAGTTTGCGCCAACGTTTGCCTCAAACTTTTTGGCAAATGTTGGCGCATGAACAACACACCCTGGAGAGCAAAAGTTTGCGCCAACGTTTGCCTCTAACTTTTTGGCAAACGTTGGCGCCATGAGTGTGCAAGGGGAGGCCAACGTTTGAGCAAAAGTTTGACCCCAAACTTTTGCCCAAACGTTGGTATCAGCAAAAGAGGGTGGCTGATGTGAAAAGTTTGAGTAAAAGTTTGCCTCAAACTTTTACTCAAACTTTTACTCAAGCTTTCATGATTCCAAACCCGGTTCAATTCGGTTCTTCTCCAAACTCCAAGAGCAATCAACCAAGGCCTCTATCAACCCAATTCCATCAAGAGCAAAGGCCCAATTGAAGGCTTGAAGACCATTTGAAGAAAGTGTATAAATAGCATAGGATTTAAGTTTTTCAGGGAGTTTTTTCCTTTAAGTTTTTTAGAGAGCTTTCCTTTTAGTTTTCATAGAGAGTTTTCGGAGAGCTTTTGGTGTTGAGTGAATTTTAATTTCTAAGTCTCGGGGAAGGAGAATTGAATTCCCTTCCTCTTAGTTTTCTTGCTTTCAATTTCAATTACAATTGTCTTGGATCTTGGGTTGGAGAATTGAAGGAATTCTGTTTCAATCTCATCCTGAGACCTCTCTGTTTCTTTACTGCACAATTGAATTCAAACTTCTGTTAATTGCTTCTTCATCTACTTTCTCTGCAATTTACATTTCCTTTGCAATTGTTCTTGTTGGATCTAGGAAGGCATTGAGATCTAGACTTGGTTATCTAGTCTCTTGGGTCCTGAGATCTGAATTCCAATTTTACATCCTCTGTTTAATGTTTTTTTTTCAATCTCATTTACATTTCTGTTTATAGATCCGATTCAATCCAAGTGATCTTCTACTTCTCTGCTTGTTGAAATTTTACTTTTCCTTGTTTAATTTCTGCAAATCCAATTCCCAATTCCCTTTACAATTCAAGCCATTTACATTTCTTGCACTTTAAGATTCTGCAATTTAAATTTCTTGTGTTCTAAGTTTCTGCCATTTAATTTCTTGTTCTTTAAGATTCAGCACTTTAAATTTCAGTTCTCTTTACTTTCATGCAATTTACCCATTTCCTTTACTTTCCATGCAATTTAAATTTTGTTAATCACAAATCTCTCAACCAAATCTTAATTCTCTTGACTAAATCAACCACTAAACTAAAATTGCTCAATCCTTCAATCCCTGTGGGATCGACCTCACTCCCGTGAGTTATTATTACTTGATGCGACCCGGTGCACTTGCAGGTTAGTTTTGGGTATTTTGGAGAAATTCGTTTTTCCACAAAAATACCCATCAAGTTTTTGGCGCCGTTGCCGGGGATTGATTAGATTGACAATGATTAAGTGAGGTGGCAGTTTAGATCAAGCACTTTTTCTTTAATTTTTAACTAACCCACTAACTGTTTGAAGTTTTGTCTCAACTGATTACACTCAATTTTCAAGAATACCACTGTGCATTCTGTTTGTTGATTTATATGTCACAGGAAAGAAGAAAGGACAGAGGAAAGGATATCATTGAAGAAGGAGTTTCTGAGAAAGAAGAACACCACAACATGAAGCCGCAACTCATTACACTAATCAAGAACAATTGTTCCTATGGTGGAACTCCATTGGAGAATCCTAAACAGCACTTATCCAATTTTCTGAGAACTTGTGGTGCTGTCAATCTCGATAGTGTAAATCATGATACCTATAAGCTCTTGTTATTTCCCTTCTCACTGAAGGATGAAGCGGCACAATGGCTTGAAACTTTTCCCCAAGGAAGTATCACTAGTTGGGATGATTTGGTTGCCAAGTTTCTAGCCAAATTCTCCTCGTCCCAACAAAACATCAAGATGAAAGAGGGAGTACATCCATTCATACAAGGAGGGGAAGAACCATTGTTCAAAGCATGGGAAAGATACAAGAAGGCAAGCAACAAAGCGGATTTCCAAGCGTTCTATGAAGGATTAACCCCGGAAACAAGAAGAGCAGTGGATCACTTCTCAGATGGCCTGCTCAACGCAACAGCAACCATCCAAGGAACTGCAGAGTTCAATGACAAAAGAGCCAATAACCAACACTCATTTGAGACACCACGGAATGTAATTTCAGAAAAGGAAGTAATGAATCTTGAAGGAGTGAGGGCAATCATGAATCAAAACAAACAGCTATACCAGCAAACTCAGCAGCAATTGGAATCAATAGCTAGACAAATTGATTTTCTATATTCTACCACAGTGAATGCACAATTTCCACCATGAAAGCCACATTCTTATCTAAGAATGAAGGAATCTCAGCATCAGGAACAAAGGGACTTCAACTATAACAACCCCAACTTCCCAAACCTGTAAAAACACCACCATACCAACAACAATCACTACATACCACCACACTACCCACCCCTCCAACCCCCAACACCCCACAACCAACCAATCTCACAAAACTCTCAGAGGATCACCAATCTGGAGATCATAGTAGAGAGAATGATGACACATCAAGAGATGATAAGCAAACACCAGGAGGCTTCACTCGGGAGAATTGATAGGCAAATGGAACAATTAGCTAAGAATCTCACAGAAATGAGTGAGAAGAGGGCTAAAGGAAAAGAATCACTCATCCAGGATGAGCATCACAAAGCAAAGCCTCACTTAGGAGGACAAGGGGACAAGGAGAAGGAAGCTCAGAATCTGAACTGAGCAAGCACAGAGGATGTCAAGCTAGTGACAATAAAAGAGCGCTTGTTGGGAGGCAACCCAACCGGAGGTAACTATCTTTTCATATCTATTTCAATAAAAAGGTTAATTAGTTTCATCTATATTGCAAGAAGCTAAGTTTGGTGTTGCACACCAAAACAATCTAAGGGAGAATGAAGGATTCTAAGTTTGGTGTTCCACCAAAATCCCATCATAAAACACATTCTCACTTTCTGCATAATGCTGGCTTCAAGCATGTTGGATGAACTAGTTAACTATTCTGCTGTCTCCTAGTTTTCAGTTTTATTGCTTTTGAAAAAAAAAAAAAGAAAAAGAGTTTCACACATGGTTAATTCGATGCATGAGAACTATTGGCAAGGTACTAAGTTTGGTGTTCCCACACCAAAGTAAGTTCAAAAGCCCACAAATAAATCATGCAAGCTAACCATTTCTTCTTTCAAGTGCTTGGGGAACAAGCAACTTTCAATATCACTGCAGGGTACCATACAAACTTTTGGAAGGATTAAGCATCATCTATCAAAAGGAAGAGAGAGGAATGTAAAGATCGGCAATGATGATGAGGAAGAGGAAAGCAAGCAAACTCCAAAAGGTTGTATTGTTCAGTGATTATTTTGTATCAGATGCTGCTAAATTGAAAGTTACATAATACCCCTGCCTGCCTGCATAGCATAGATTTCTGTAATTCAATAACTAAGATGCTTAACTATTCACAACACTACACTTTTCACACTTGTTTGCACTCAATATTTCAAAAATGCATCACATGAAAGTTCTTTGAAAAAGAAGGATTGAGGAATCAAACAATTTTGAGGCAAGCAAAAGATTAGGAGAAGTGGTGGTTCTAGTTGTATGATTATGTATTGAGGTTGCATGCTTGTGAAAACTTGCATGGGAGCTCATAGGCGGGACATAGAGTTCAAAGAAGTGTTGTGGAGATTCTCAAAAATTTATTGATCCAAGAAGCAGCAAACAAAATAAAAGAAAATAAAGAAAATACAAAAACAAAAAGAACATGGCCCAAGGCTCTGAGCATCAATTACTAGGCAGAAAAAGAAAGAAGAAACAAAACTCAAAGAGTTGTTAGCCTAGTAAATGCTTGTGGTTGAGTTGTGTCAGGGAAAGAGGCTTGAGCAAGTAAATCCTTAGGGGTGCTTTAACACCTAATACCTTAAAACCAACTGGTTTAGGAGTATTGATTGAAAGCTTATCTAAAGAGCCGCTTTGAGACATGACACTTAGAGTCAAGGCCAAAGCAAAGAAACTATAAGCTGCTTCAAGGTGACTACATATAAAGAGATCTTCATGATATTATTTGGATGAAAATCCTAAGACCTAAGACTCCCAATATGTGAGGACTAGTAAGCACTGAAGCCCTTGTATGAGCATATAATTTAGAGTTCACCCCACTGTTATTTGATCACTTCACTCACAGGACTTTACAAGTTGTTCTTCAATCCGTCTTAATTGAAAGAACCTCTGAGCATAATTCGTTTCTTGCTTGGGGACAAGCAAGCTTTAAGTTTGGTGTTGTGATGACAAGTCATCTTAGCCTAGTTTCACTAGCCTTTTTCTTTTGTTTTCAATTGATTTATGCACTTTCTTGAGCCATAAGCAAGCCAATTGGGTAGATTTTCATGCTTCCTTTGATTTAATCAACCATAGATGAATTAATGCAATTTCATGAGGTTTTATGCTATAATTGTCACATATTATGAAAGAATGAATATCTCATGATTTTGAGCATAGCTTTGATGTGTTTGGTTGATTAATGATAGGTGAAGAAAGCTTGGAGAAAGGTTGAAGCAAGAAGGAATGGCTAGGAGGAAGAGAGGACAAAAAGTTTGAGCAAAAGTTTGCCTCAAACTTTAGCTCAAACTTTTGGATTAATTGAAAACGAACCAGGGAGCAAAAAGCTTGACCAAAAGTTTGCCTCAAACTTTTGGGCAAAAAGCTGGAGCAAAAGTTTGCCTCAAACTTTTGGGCAAAAAGCTGGAGCAAAAGTTTGCCTTAAACTTTTGGGCAAACTTTTGGGCAAAGAGCTGGAGCAAAAGTTTGCCTCAAACTTTTTGGCAAACTTTTGGCATCACAAATCAACACCCTGGAGAGCAAAAGTTTGCGCCAACGTTTGCCTCAAACTTTTTGGCAAACGTTGGCACATGAACAACACACCCTGGAGAGCAAAAGTTTGCGCCAACGTTTGCCTCTAACTTTTTGGCAAACGTTGGCGCCATGAGTGTGCAAGGGGAGGCCAACGTTTGAGCAAAAGTTTGACCCCAAACTTTTGCCCAAACGTTGGTATCAGCAAAAGAGGGTGGCTGATGTGAAAAGTTTGAGTAAAAGTTTGTCTCAAACTTTTACTCAAGCTTTCATGATTCCAAACCCAGTTCAATTCGGTTCTTCTCCAAACTCCAAGAGCAATCAACCAAGGCCTCTATCAACCCAATTCCATCAAGAGCAAAGGCCCAATTGAAGGCTTGAAGACCATTTGAAGAAAGTGTATAAATAGCATAGGATTTAAGTTTTTCAGGGAGTTTTTTCCTTTAAGTTTTTTAGAGAGCTTTCCTTTTAGTTTTCATAGAGAGTTTTCGGAGAGCTTTTGGTGTTGAGTGAATTTTAATTTCTAAGTCTCGGGGAAGGAGAATTGAATTCCCTTCCTCTTAGTTTTCTTGCTTTCAATTTCAATTACAATTGTCTTGGATCTTGGGTTGGAGAATTGAAGGAATTCTGTTTCAATCTCATCCTGAGACCTCTCTGTTTCTTTACTGCACAATTGAATTTAAACTTCTGTTAATTGCTTCTTCATCTATTTTCTCTGCAATTTACATTTCCTTTGTAATTGTTCTTGTTGGATTTAGGAAGGCATTGAGATCTAGACTTGGTTATCTAGTCTCTTGGGTCCTGAGATCTGAATTCCAATTTTACATCCTCTGTTTAATGTTTTTTTTTCAATCTCATTTACATTTCTGTTTATAGATCCGATTCAATCCAAGTGATCTTCTACTTCTCTGCTTGTTGAAATTTTACTTTACCTTGTTTAATTTCTGCAAATCCAATTCCCAATTCCCTTTACAATTCAAGCCATTTACATTTCTTGCACTTTAAGATTCTGCAATTTAAATTTCTTGCGTTCTAAGTTTCTGCCATTTAATTTCTTGTTCTTTAAGATTCAGCACTTTAAATTTCAGTTCTCTTTACTTTCATGCAATTTACCCATTCCCTTTACTTTCCATGCAATTTAAATTTTGTTAATCACAAATCTCTCAACCAAATCTTGATTCACTTGACTAAATCAACCACTAAACTAAAATTGCTCAATCCTTCAATCCCTGTGGGATCGACCTCACTCCCGTGAGTTATTATTACTTGATGCGACCCGATGCACTTGCCGGTTAGTTTTGGGTGTTTTGGAGAAATTCGTTTTTCCACAAAAATACCCATCAACAATATTTTGTGATAACAAGTCAGCTATTGCACTTTGCAAAAATCTAGTATTTCATGGAAGATCGAAGTACATTGATATTCGGATTCATAAAATCAGAGAGTTGGTAAATGAAAAAGAAGTTGTGATCGAGTACTGTCCAACTGAAGAACAAGTTGCTGATATATTTACAAAGCCATTGAAGACTGAGTTATTTTACAAGTTAAAAAAGATGCTTGGAATGATTAATTCTACAAGCTTGATTTAAGGGAGGCAATGTTAGAAAATTAAATCAAGAGGTATGCAAGTAACAAAAGTTTAGAAAAGTCAAAGGCAAAATTCAATTTGAATTCAAAGTGGTTACAAGTTCATGGTTCATCACCAAGATTCTACAAACTTCTTGTGCTATCTATCAACTTGCATGGATTAGAATTTTCATGAAACATGGTTAAAGAATTGAAGAAGCAAAGTTTGAGTTGAATACAATAATCATCAATTGGCTAGATATTGCTAGAAGCTAACATATTGAAAGCTTGAAGAGTTTTGAAGAACATTCAAAAGAATAGCACAACTACAATATACTAGAACATTGAAGAAGTTCAAAATAAAATTGAATTGGAATTGAATGGAAGTTGCACTCATCACCTCCATACTAGAAGAATCATGAAGTACATTAGAAGCTTCAAGATTGATGACTAAGCTTAATAAAGAATTTTCAAGATGTGCTAGAAATTACAAGAAGAAGTTACTTATTTGAATAGTCAAAGTAAGAAGCAAAGTTGGATAAGTATGTGTATTAAGAAGCTAGTAGAATCATGAACTTTTAGTATGAAATTTTGCCTATATAAAGACACATATGCCTTATGTATTTTGTGTGTTCCATAATGAAATGTGTATGTTTTGAAATGTAAAAATTCTCTCTTTTGTTTTATGAGTGTTAGTGAATTTAAAAGATAAAAAATATGAAAATGTTATTTATATGAGTAAGTGATCCTAGGACCAATTAAGAGTGGATATTATACTAACAATTATGATTTAGTCATTTAACGTTGGCAAAATTTTAATTACCTCATGGCCTTAAAAAACACTCATTATAATGCACTAAAATTTCAAACTAAGAAACGGTAAAAAGTAACCTTCCATTGATCCCTTTCCAATTTACTAACGGGCTTAGTATATATTTACATCTTACATTATTACCGTTTTTTTTTTTTTGTTGGTGACTACATTATTACCGTTTGGACATGCCAAATTTCTGTCAGGCTCAATAATATCGTAGTCAATATAGTTTATTCATTGTATAATTAGGGTTTTGAAAAAAAAAATCTGACAAAAAAAAAGAATAAAAGTAATGCTGTATACATTTATTTATTAATGAATAGCTCTAAGAGATTATGATAATATATTATAAGATGGATCGTTTCTTTTAAAGTTTTGAATTATGTATACTAAATTTAGTTTTGATATTAGCTTAAAATTTATTGTAATGTTTGCACACATTATAATCTTTATTTTATATTATATGACTATATATCCTAAGACTTAATTGAATACAATGCAAGAAGGTAGTTTTACCCATTTTTTTCCACTTCATATGAAACATAATAATGTTATACGTGGGATGGAGTGGAATACAAAAGGATTGACGCAAATAAATTTCTATTTTTCTTTGGAGAAATTACCAGGTGGGGTCATATTTAGAAAACAAAACCAAACTCATGAAAAATCCATTCAATTATCAAACTACTAATGAATTGTTCTTTTCTTTTTCGTCGGTTTTGAGCGGCTTGAATTACTTCATGAAACATTAAGACTGGTTAATCTTGTATATGACAGAAAGGATAGAGTGGTGTGAAAGTTTGATAAACAGAGTGTATTTTTAATTAATTCCTTTGTGCAGGAATTACAGGTAGAATTGTTTCCAGTGGATATAACGAGTTTCAGCTTTACTAGGACGGTATGAAAGGGTCTAATTCCACCAAGAGTTGAATTGTTTATCTGGTTCGTCTTGACTGGAAGGGTCAATACAAATGAGCGGCTGAGTAAGTTGGAGTTGGTTAACCAAGAAGACGTGGTCTGTGTTTTGTGTAATAAAAGTATTGAATTTGGTCACCACTTGTTTTTTTGCTTGTGAGTTTTCTTGGCAGGTTTAGTGTGCATGGCTAACGTTTGCTGGGAGGCAATGGTCATGCCCAGGTACACTAAAGGAACACTTTCAGAGCTGGACTGAGTTATCAACTAGTAAGCAGGAATGCAAAAGGTGGATGGTATCTTTCTGTGCTATAATATGGAATATCTGGCTTGAACGGAACATGAGGATCTTTCAGAATAAAAGAAAAGGGGTTGACGATATTATCCACCAGTCGTTCTTGAACTTTAAGGAGTGGTTAGGTGTGGATCTCTTTTGTTGTTGATGGCAATGCCGAAGATGACAAAAGGTATAATGTAGTTGCTGAATAGTTTATGCCTTTAACTAGTACTCTCCTGTTTGTTTATTCTCGTTGTTCCACTTATTGTGTTGAGCTTGTTCATTCAAAAAAAATAATAATAATAACAACGTAACACTGAGAATATATATATATATATATATGAGTCAACTTTAATTTTCATTGAGATACATCAATTAAATCAAATTAAAAATCTATTCAAAATATATAAGTAGACTTGAGATACCATGAAAGCATTTCTTGCTGTTTAAATAAATAGGGATTGGTGAGGGCGGAGGCTGAATTTTTTATATATAATAAGGATTTTTTTTTTTAGTGAAATTTTGAAATATTGAGATTTTTTTGTATTTTATCAAATTATGGGGAAGACTTATAAAATAAGAAAACATAGGAAACGATTTGCAGTTTTTTTAATTTCAATATACACAAATTACCAGAGATAAATTATATTTTAAAAAAATATATAACAGAACTCGTGAAAACAATTATGAATTAAAAAATTAATAATAGAAATTAGTAGGGGAAATTTATGAAAACAATGAGGAAGATTTGTATTAAAAATGTGAATTTAAACGAAGTTGAAAATAAAATATAATACACCATTATTCTTATTTTCATTGTCATTCAATTCCAGCAGCACTTCTTCATCTTTTGCATTATTCTTCTTTAAAATTCGTCTTTCCAAACAAGAAAATTAGGAGCGAGTGAGAGGAAAAGAAATATAAATAGTGGTGGTAGTTTAAAAATATATTATAATAGTTTGATAGTATAAAATTTGTATAAAAAAAATTTATGTGTTTATTGTTTTTTTCACAATATTATTTGAGAAGTTTAAAAGTGTAATTTGTCAAAGTTTAGAACCTTTAAATATTAAGCAGAATGACAAATATTTTGTATATGTATTTTGTACTAATATTCGGTGAGTTCATATAATTTCACACGATGTATGTTAATAAAAAGAGAAAAAGATAAATCAGTTCATGATTTTTTGGTCCGTAGACATTTAAGTTTCTGAGGATTTAAAAATATATTTAGTTCTCTGATCTCTTTAAAATCTGGACATATCGATCTCTGAGTTTAATTTGTTCAATTTTAAAAATTTTCTTACGTGTGTATCCGTATCAACCAATTCAGTATAACGAAAGTTATGTTTGAATTTTTCGTTGAGTCTGACAGATCCAAGTGAACATGAGGAATCAATATATTTAGATTTTGAAAAGGTTAGGAACTTAAATATATTTTCAAATCCTCGAAAACTTAAATGTTTGTGGATAAAAGGTTAAAAACTTATATAAAACAAATATGCAAGTAATATTTGCATCTATCAACTGATCAATCATCATAATTAAAATAATTACTCAAAATATTTATAATTTCCCTTAACATCTCATTATAATTTATAAAATTAATCTTATAAAATTATTAATTTTTCATAACATCTTACCTTAATTAATAAAACTATCCAAAAATGACTAGTGTTGAGTTAAGAAATTAACTAACTTAATTGATAATAACAAATATTGATGAATTACCCAATTAGTTTTGATTGTATTTGATTAAGTGATGCAGGCCAAAATCAAAGTTGCAGCAGTCCAAACAAATAAAAACAGAAACAAGATTTTCGACGGGCTTCCAATATTCAAAGCCCATAGAAAAGAATGCAAAGAAAAACATTTGGGCTAAATGAAACAGATCCAACCCAAGTCCAAGAAGCTTCCACCAAGCTGAAGTTTTCTAAAGCCAACGTTCACATGTTTGCTTTGGTAAGAATCAGAAAGAAAGAGAGAAAGTGAGCTTCGTTCTTCTTGCTCAATTCATTAAAGAAGAAAGAAAGAGAAAGGTAAAACACAAAAGCAAATGTCTAATCACCCAAATCAAAACGAGCTAAGTTTAGTCAAAAGTTAAAGGTGATTTATTTTTATTTGTATGCAATTTATTTTCTTCGCTCCTTCTCCAACTTTCTGCGATACCATTTTGCGATAAATGGAGAAAGAAATCTCCGATCTATGCTGCTGTAAATAAATCAATGGTCCACAAAGTTACTTGGAGCCAAAGCACATTCTTAATGGTGTGGATTTGGATCTTATCACTGAACAATAATCCTTTATTGCTCAGTTGACCTCAGTCAAACAAGAGAATCAGAATTGGAATCCCTAGTTTAGGGGTTGATTGAAGAAAGTGAAGGAATGTATTATCAAAGTTCAAAGTCCAAGAGGTTGACCTGGAGAGAAACCCTATCTGTCATCCTGCACAAGGTATAAAAAGAAAAATTTTATGGTTGAAAAAGTAAGGAGAGAAAACCAGATTTTGAGTATTGTTCTGAAGAATTTTTCTGTGAAGAGTTCATTAATCTTGGACAGAGTTTTCTAAGTCAAAGAAGTATTCCACCAAGATGAAGAACACAATTAGAGTCAGCTGAGTTATGTTCAACTTATAGCAACAGAGGCTGTTGAAGCATCAATCTCCTTCATGCTTTACAATTTGTATTTTATTTTCAATGTATATCTTTCTGTAATTTCTTGAGAGGTAAAAGGCTGAAAGAGAGAATTCAAGAAAAAGCCTATGAGTGATAAAAGGCTGAGTGAAACACTTGAGAGAAAAGTCTAGAGTGATTTGAGATTTCTTTAGATTGTTTCATGTGTCTTGTGTCTTGTACCTGTGAAGTGCCCCTTTCTAAGTTGGGTTAGCACTTAAGTGAAGAGTTAGGTATTAGCATAACCAAGTTAAATTAGTTGAGAACTTGAGAGAGAAATGATTGGGTGAATCCTAAGAAATTGGTGTATGTAATACTTTAACTATAGTGAAAATTTCACTACTATTGTGGTGGAGACTGGATGTAGGTTGTATTGTACAAGACAACTGAACCAGGATACATGCTTGTATTATTTCTCTTCTCTTTCTCTGAGTTATATTTTTTTATATTTATGAGACAAAACGAAATTGTCTCGTAAAATTTTCGCTACACAATTTAAACAGATTCAAAGTAAAAATTTGTAATTAAAGACTAAATTTATTAAAGTAAAAGAAGACCATAGATTTAACCCCCTTCTCTAAGCTTTATATAACCTTCAACTAGTTTTGCTTAACATCTTATACTATGGATAATAAAATTAACATAAAAAATTAATATCTTTTATATGCTCTTACTATAATTAATTATAGTTAATAAGCTTACTCTAAAAAAATTACTAATTCCCAATAACATTTTACTATAATTAACAAAATTAATCTAAAAAAAATTACTAATTCCCCTTAAGATCTTACTATAGTTAATAAACTCACTCTTAAAAAAAAGTTACTGATTTTCGATAACATCTTATTGTAATCAATAAAATTAATCTAAAAAAATTACTAATTTCCCTTAAGATTTTACTAAAATTAATAAAGTTAATAAAAAATACTAACTTTCCACAATATTTTTTATAATTAATAAAATTGCTCTAAAAATTTATTAACTTCCCTTAAAATTTTACTATAATCAATAAAATTAACCTAAATCATATTAATGTAATTAATAAAATTATTCTTAAAAATTACTAATTTTTCATATATCATACCATGATTAACAAAATTACCACCCAAAAGGTTTATTATACTAGCCAAAAGAGTAATGATTAATATTTTGCTTCCTAAAATTAATTAAAATAAATTATACTAAAACAAATTTCTTTAACAAATACTTGACTTCTTTTTTATCTCCCTAAAGCTTCTAATGCTATTCTACGTTCAAGTTACTTACAGAAAAAAAGATAAACTACTAAAATAGTGCTAAAAATTTTATATTACTAACAAAAATAACTTCAAAAAATACAAACTACAAATTAATATCTAAAAAAATTTAAAATATGACAAAAATAACTATATATCAAATATATATTTTTAAAAAATTTTAAAAATCAAATTTTGATGCAATTTTTTTCAGACATTATTAAAGAAATAAGACATTTTCATCCTTAAATTTTGATAATTTTTATGCCAAGTAATTTTTTTAAAAAAAATTATTGTAAATGAACAAATTGTTTTGACAAATAAAAAAATAGGAAAATTATTATAAAAGATCCTTAACAAGATTTAATTATTTAAAAAGATTGTTAATACAAAAAATATTAAAAAAATTAATTCTTATAATATTTAGAGAGAAAAATCAAATCTCTTTTTAAAGAGACAGATATATTTTTAAGTGATTTTTTCATTTATTTCTGTGTTTAATAAATTAAATTCTACAATTTTGCATTAATTTTGTGATCCTACAATAATATTCTGTAATTCTACACATAGTTAATTGTGCATTTTTGTACCAAATTCTATAATTTTACTCTTAGTTAATAAAATTCTATAATTCTGCGCAATTTCTATAATTTTAAATTAAAATTGTGTAATTCAAAACTAAAATAATAAATCAAAACAAACGAATCTGATCTCAGAAAAAAAATACTTTCTACAAAATTTTTAATTGATATAATTTTATTATAAGTAAAAAATCCAATGAATAATTGTGCCTTAGCAGAAATTAGACAACTCTAATATTTTTATAGTGGGACCTATTTATATAAAGATGTCAAAAATATCTTTTTTTAGAGATATTTTTTAATAATTAAAATTTAACACATATAACTGATTAAATTGTGTTATTTTTATTAAAATTAGACAGAATAAATTAGTTTAGCCAAAAAACTAATAAATTAATTTTGAACCGGTCTAAATTAATATTTTTTTTTATAAAAGATCTCTATTATAAAAAATAACTAAAATAGCCCTATTATATATATATATATATATATATATATATATATATATATATATAATTTTAAAAATTTTAAATCCTAACCATATGACGGCAGAGAAAAAAAAGTATTAGAATTTAGGATTCTCAAAATTAATATATATAATAGGAGTATTTTAGTCATTTTTTATAATAGGAGTATTTTAGTTATTTTCTATAAAAAATAATATTAATTTAGACTAGTTCAAAATTTGGTTCACCATTTTTCGGTCAAATTAATTTGACTGGCTTAATTTTAACAAAAATTAACACGGTTTGATTAATTATACGTGTTAAATTTTAATTATTAGAAAACATCTTAAAAAAAAAACGTTTTAGATGTCTTTATTTGAGTGGCTCCCCTCTATATTACTATCCCTTACGCTTTGTTGTACAATTACATTATTGTAAAAAATGAGAAATGTCATTTAAGTACAAATACATTGCAAAAAGTGCTAGAGTTATCACGAGGCTGTGTGGTTTCGTCTTCTCTACTTGTAGCTTCCTCTTTGCTTTCACAAGTTTGCAAATGACATACAGACCTTTGATAAGATGGAAGCTTAGCAGATTCATACAAGTAGATGATGTTGGTAATCTTCAACTTATTCAAGTAGCAGATTCAACACATAATTACCAAAGAGCTTATATTGTGTACCTGCTGATGAAACCAACTTGAAGTATTAGAGGCTGTAGTTATGGGGGTTAGAATTTTGCAGAATCATGGGAAGAGATAATAGTAACATAATCAAGAAAGAAAAAACAAGCCACAAATCCTAACATGGAAGATCAAATACCAATTATTATTGCATCTATACTTGGTAGCTTTCATTATTCCTAATAAACCTAAACAGTTTCATTCCCCATTATATCGTACATACTGTGCAATCACGGAGCCTCCATTGATGCAACTAAACTTTTCTTTATGACTATTAGTTTCTTCTTCTTTCAAGTCGCTTTATGATGATTAGTTGAACTTGAAAGAAATGAAGATTAATAAAATGGACATTGCCTGAGAGAAGAAAGCCTGAAAATTAAAAAATGTGTGTTTATGAGGTGATGGTGATGATCATTCAATTCATGAGGCCTGAAGGTAGAGAAGATACCATTCAAGTTTGGTGGCAATGAGAATGTAGCTTTCTCCATATGGCGTGAGCCTGAAAATTAAATTGAAGCGTATACATCATGTATGGTTGTGAACTAAAAACTTTAATCAAAACAAAAGAGTATGAGCTAATTGATCACAAATTAACTCTAATTAGCATCAATTATCACAAATTAAAGAACAAATACAATATTCTAAAATTCTAACCCACCTTCTAAGAGGTTTCAACCAACTTCATCGTAATCATTCTATCATCAGACAATCACAATCAAATATAATCTTCCAATAAAATTCTCATAATTGCATAACATAGAGATAAGTAAAATAGAGGAAAAGGACAATGGACGCAAAACATCACCGGATAGGATCAGTAGCAAAATGGCACCAGAGGTGTAGCTCAAGAGAGAAAACAATTCCTACAGCTACAACAAGGGTTTTGATCTGGCGATTTAACTCAATGTAATAGCATCAACAATGGACACGGTGGAAGAAGAGTCCAACAGTGACAAAGATAGAATAGAGCCACCTAAGCATGGCAAAAGCATCGGTGCATAAGAAGATGAAACTGAGGATAGAGATGAAGAAGAAGAAGATGCCAAAAAAAGAAGAGGAAGCACAATGATAACGAGAATGAAGGAGAAGAAAAATATAGGGAGCAAAAAATATGAAGAGGAGAAAAAAAATAATAGGATAATTTTGTTATTTTCAGTCTTATTATTTAGTCATTTTTTATAAATATCAAATAAATTAATTTATTTTAATAATTTTTATATAAAAGAATTTTTTAATAATTAAATATTTTTAATAGTTCTTGAAAATAATTATTATTTTTTTAAATTAGAGTTTAAATTTTGTTTTAATTTTTGTGTTTATATTCTAAATAGTTATTCAAATGTCCCTATAAAAATTTGTATCATATGTACAAATTGTTTGCTAAATACAAAAAGGTTTTTACCACTTATAAAAAGTAATATTTATTAATTATTTTATCACATTTTTAAATTATTCAAGGATTTATTTGTCATTCGTATTTTTAATTATTATTTTTCAGCATATAAACTTTCAAGTAAAATTTTAATAATTTACCCATAGAAAATTTTATTAAAATCATCTAACGATCATGGTGAGGGAAGTAGCTTATTATAATATTAACATCTAGTACATTATAAGAGGACACCGGACATAGCGGCAGTTTTTTTTCATAATTAGCGACGGTTTTAAATTGTCGCAAAATTAAATACTGGCGGTTTAGTGAACCGTTCTGGTTATGGGCACGAGGAAGTGATTTTACGGCGGTTTTCAGCAACTGTTGGTATCGTTGAATCAGTATTTAGCGATAACTAATTTAGCGACGATTTTAAACCGCCGCGATATACAAGTATTAGGATCCCGCTTAATTTTTACCGGCAGATATGAACCGTCACAATGTTATTACGTATTTCTTTTAATTTAGGATAGTTTTCGGCGGTAATAAAACAGCCGCTAATTTCAATTCAAATTTAAAAAAAAAATTGGATTTTCCTTTTAAAAGATGCTGATTTTTTTTTGTTAAATTTTAAAGATATATTTTTTTGGCTTTTTTAGATATTTTTAATACCATAAATCTTAATATTTTTCATCTATTGAATCTAAACTTGTGGCAAAAACAACAAAATTAACTGAAAAACAAAATCAACATAATAAATCTCTTGCTAAGAATTGCATAGTCAAATTCAAAAAAAAAATGTTTGCTTCAAACCAAAATAAGTCCAATCGTAGGATTCTATTTTTCACTCTGTCTTTACATGGAATTCATCCAGCAGCGATGTCTGGTGGTAGCTCTTCACCCTGCCGTTGAAATAGATATCTCAAAGCAATCTCCATCGCCTGTCTCTATTTCTTCTCTACTGCTGTTTCATCCTCCATCGCCTTCCTTTTCAACTTCTCAGCTTCCAACTCTGCCTATAGTTCAAGCAGCTTCCTCTGTGTGTCCTCTACTTGGACTCCATTCCCCGGCAGATGCGAATTCGAACGAAAAAGTTGACTAGGAGTCGTTCTGAAACCTACACCACGCACACTACCCGGTTTTTCTTTTCCGAGAACTTGAGCAATCACATTATTTTGAGACAACACTCTAGAAGACTCATCATGTTGCTCAATCTCCTCAAGTCTTTCTTACAGACATAAATCAGTGAAAATAATCATTTTGTTGATTGGTTTATCTCATGTCAAGAACATGCCAAATAAGATGATTAACTGCATGACTTTCATCACAGTAAAATAACATTCAACAACTACAACTCTACAAGTATATTAATGAGTCAACAACTTATACTCTCATACTAATAAAGGGATCTATTTTAAAAAATAAAAGGGTAAAACACAATAAGTTAAACAATTAACCTATGTGAGATCATAATGTTATCGATCAATTATAATAAGTAGTACTTGCACCAATTGCTCTTGCTTCATCATTGATATAGGTGCCATTTTTTTTGTGTACTGTTATCCATAACTTTCTTCTACCGACTCTCCTCTTGATGAGCGGATAATTTATACCCTTTTTTGCATTATTTTTACTTAGTTTCTAGTATGTTTTAGTTACTTTTTATTATATTTTTTTAGTTTTTATGCAAAAATCACATTTCTGGACTTTACTATGAGTTTGTGTATTTTTCTGTGATTTCAGGTATTTTCTGACTGAAATTGAGGGACCTGAGCAAAAGTCTGATTCAGAGGTTGAGAAAAGATTGCAGATGCTGTTGGATTCTGATCCTCCTATACTCGAAGTGAATTTTCTGGAGCTATAGAAGTCCAATTGGCGCGCTCTCAATTGCGTTGGAAAGTAGATATCTTGGGATTTCCAGCAATATATAATAGTCTATACTTTGCCTGAGATTTGATGGCCCAAATTGGCGTTTAACGCCAGCCAGAGACCCTTTTCTGGCGTAAAACACCAGAACTGGCACCAAAACTGGAGTTAAACACCCAAACTGGCATCCAAGCTGGCGTTTAACTCTAGAAATGGCCTATTCACGTGTAAAACTCAATGCTCAGCCCAAGCACACACCAAGTGGGCCCCGGAAGTGAATTTCTGCACTATCTGCACTTAGTTACTTATTTTTCTGTAATCCCTAGTAACTAGTTTAGTATAAATAGCACTTTTTACTATTGTATTCGGGGAGCTTATGCCATAATTCATGTTTGGAGGGACTTCTTTCTCTTATGTATTTTCTACGGTGGAGTTTCTACACCTCATAGATTAAGGTAAGGAGCTCTGCTGTTCTTCATGAATTAATGCAAGTACTATTGTTTTTCTTTCAATTCACGCTTACTTCTTCTCCAAGATATACTCTCGTACTTAATTCAGTTAAGTCAGAATAAAGGGGTGACCCGTGACAATCACCCACTATCTTCGTTACTCGCTTAGCCAAGATCCGCGTGCCTGACAATCATAAGCGGTCTACATGATGTTCAACGTAGTCATTGGACGACAGCTGGAGTATAATCTCTTGGGTCTCTAATCCACGATTTGCATCGCCTCTCCTGACAACAGAGCATCTGAATTCGTGAGATTAGAACCTTCGTGGTATAGGCTAGAACCAGTTGGCAGCATTCCTGAGATCCGAAAAGTCTAAACCTTGTCTGTGGTATTCCGAGTAGGATCTGGGAAGGGATGACTGTGACAAGCTTCAAACTCACAAATGTTGGGTGCAGTGACAGTGTGCAAAAGGATAGAGAGATCCTATTCCGACGCTAGTGAGAACCGACAGATGATTAGCCGTGCGGTAGCTGTACCTGGTATTTTTCATCCGAGACGAGAAATCCGACAGTTGATTAGCCGTGCAGAGATCGTACCTGGTATGTTTCATCCGAGAGGATCATACAGCTTGCCATGGAAGGGAGAACGCATGATTGGAAGAAGGCAATAGGAAAGCAGAGGTTCAGAAGCAACAAAGCATCTCCAAATGCTTATCTGAAATTCCCACCAATGAATTACATAAGTATCTTTATCTTATTTTATGTTTTATTTATCTTTTAATTATCAACACTCATAACTATTTGAATCCGCCTGACTAAGATTTACAAGATGACCATAGCTTGCTTCAAGCCGACAATCTCTGTGGGATCGACCCTTACTCACATAAGGTATTACTTGGACGACCCAGTGCACTTGCTGGTTAGTTGTGCGGAGTTGTGAAAAGTGTGATCACAATTTCGTGCACCAAGTTTTTGGTGCCATTGCCGGGGATTGTTCGAGTTTGAATAACTGACGGTTCATCTTGTTGCTTAGATCGGGTAATTTTATTTTATGTTTAAGCTTTTTTTATTTTTATTTTCGAAAAAAAAAGTTTTCGAAAAATCATTCAAAAATTTTAAGAATGAATTCTAGAGTTTCATGAAATATGTTGAAACCTGGCTGGCTATTAAGCCATATCTAATATTTTGGACTGAGGTTTCCACTTTCCATTGTAGAAAGGACATGTCTGTATTTGTTATGCTAAAGCTTGGCTGGCCATTTGGCCATGTCTAATTCTTTTGCACCGAAGCTTTAGAATAACATTGCATGAGCCTTTGGATTCTCATTTATAATTCTGTGCTAAAGCTTGGCTGGCCATTTGGCCATGTCTAATTCTTTTGGACTGAAGCTTTAGACTAACATTGCATGAATCCTGGAATTCTTATTAAAATTTTTTTGAATTTCTTATTTTCTTTTTCCAAAATTTTCAAAAAATATACAAAGAAATTAATAAAATCATAAAACCAAAATAAAAAATAAAAAAATAAAAAATTTGTGTTTCTTGTTTGAGTCTAGTGTCAATTTTTAAGTTTGGTGTCAATTGCATTCTTTTTAATTTTCTTAAAATTTTCGAAAATTCATGCATTATGTTCTTCATGATCTTCAAGTTGTTTTTGATGATTTTCTTTGTTTAATCTTGTGATTTTCTTGTTTTGTAATTTTTGTTGTTTTTCATATGCATTTTCGAATTCATAGTGTCTAAACATTAAAAAAATTTCTAAGTTTGGTATCTTGCATGTGTTTCTTTTCTTAAAAATTTTCAAAAATATGTTCTTGATGTTCATCTTGATCTTCAAAGTGTTCTTGGTGTTCATCTTGACATTCAAAGTGTTCTTGTATGTTCCTTTTGTCTCAATCTTAAATTTTTATGTCTTGAGTCATTTTGTTATTTTTCTCTTTCTTCATTAATTCAAAAAAATAAAAAATAATATCTTTCCCTTATTTTACTCATAAATTTCGAAATTTTGGATTGACTTAGTCAAAAATTTTTAAATTTAGTTGTTTCTTGTTAGTCAAATTAAAATTTCAATTTAAAAATTTTGTCTTTTCAAATCTTTTTCAAAAATCAAATCTTTTTCAATTCTCTTCTTAATATTTTTGAATTTCTTAAATAAATTTTCAAAATCTTTTTCTTATTTTTATTTTATATTTTTGAAAACTTTACTAACAATTAATGTTTTGATTCAAAAATTTCATGTTTGTTACTTTCTTGTTAAGAAAGGTTCAATCTTTAAATTCTAGAATCATATCTTTTAGTTTCTTGTTAGTCAAGTCATCACCTTTAATTTTAAAAATAAAATCTTTTTAATTTTTTTTCCAAATATTTTTCAAAATAAATTTCAATCATATCTTTTTCAAAATTTAATTTCAAAATATTTTTCTAACTCCTTATCTTTTCAAAATTTAGTTTCAAATCTTTTTCAATTAACTACTTGACTTTTTGTTTGATTTTAAAAAGTTTACTATTTCTTATCTTTTTCAAAACCACCTAACTACTTTTCTCTCTCTAATTTTCGAAAACCACTAACAACTTTTTTAAAATTCTTTTTAATTAACTAATTGTTTTAAATTCTAATTTTATTTTATTTCTTTTCTTAAATTTTGAATTCTAACTTATAATTAAAATAAAAACAAAAATATTTTTCTTTTCTTTTAGTTAATATTCGAATTCCCTCTCTCTCTCTCTCTCTCATCTCTTTCTATTTATTTATTTATTTATTTACTAACACTACTCTTCTACTCATAATTCGAACCCTCTCCCTCTCTTTGTGTTCGAATTCTTCTTATTCTCTCTCCACCTCATTCTTCTATTCTTCTATTCTTCTACTCACATAAAAGAATCTCTATACTGTGACATAGAGAATTCCTCTTCTTCTCTTTGTTCTCTTCTTTTTCATATGAGAAGGAACAGGGATAAAGACATTCTTGTTGAAGCTGATCCTAAACCTGAAAGGACTCTGAAGAGGAAGCTAAGAGAAGCTAAAGCACAACACTCTGGAAAGGACTTGATAGAAATTTTCAAAAAGAAAGTAGACATGGCAGCCAAACCCAACAACAATGGTGGAGATGCAAGGAAGATGCTTGGTGACTTTACTACCCCAACTTTTGACTTCTATGGAAGAAGCATCTCAATTCCTGCAATTGGAGGAAACAACTTTGAGCTTAAACCTCAATTAGTTTCTCTAATGTAGCAGAATTGCAAGTTTCATGGAATTCTATTGGAAGATCCTCATCAATTCTTAGCTGAATTCTTGCAAATCTGTGACACTGTTAAGACCAATGGGGTTAATACTGAGGTCTACAGACTTATGCTTTTCCCCTTTGCTGTAAGAGACAAAGTTAGGATATGGTTGGACTCACAACCTAAAGAAAGCCTGAACTCTTGGGAAAAGTTGGTCAATGCTTTCTTGGCCAAATTCTTTCCACCTCAAAAGATGAGCAAGCTTAGAGTGGAAGTCCAAACCTTCAGACAGAAGGAAGGAGAATCCCTCTATGAAGCTTGGGAAAGATACAAGCAATTGATCAGAAGGTGTCCTTCTGAGATACTTTCAGAATGGAGCATCTTATGTATATTCTATGATAGTCTGTCTGAATTGTCCAAGATGTCATTGGACCACTCTACTGGTGGATCTCTTTATCTGAAGAAAACGCCTGCAGAAGCCCAGGAACTCATTAAAATGGTTGCAAATAACCAGTTCATGTACACTTCTGAAAGAAATTCTGTGAATAATGGGATGACTCAGAAGAAAGAAGTTCTTGAGATTGATACTCTGAATGCCATATTGGCTCAGAGTAAAATATTGACTCAGCAAGTCAATATGATTTTTCAGAATCTGACTGGAATACAAGCTGCATCTGGCAGTACTAAAGAAGCTTCCTCTGAAGAAGAAGCCTATGACCCTAAGAATCCTGCAATGGAAGAGGTGAATTATATGGGAGAATCCTATGGAAACACCTACAATCCTTCATGGAGGAATCATCCTAATTTCTCATGGAAGGATCAACAGAAGCCTAATCAAGGCTTCAATAATAATAATGGTGGGAGAAATAGGTTTGGCAATAACAAGCCTTTTCCATCATCTTTTTAGCAACAGACAGAGAATTCTAAGCAGAGTCTCTTTGAATTAGCAACCATAGTCTCTGATCTATCTAAGACCACTCTCAGTTTCATGACTGAAACAAGGTCCTCCATCAAAAATTTGGAGGCACAAGTGAGTCAGCTGAGTAAAAGAGTTACTGAAATCCCTCTTAGTACTCTCCCAAGCAATACAGAAGAGAATCCAAAGAGAGAGTGCAAGGCCATCAATATGTCCAAAATGGCCGAACCTGTAGAGGAGGGAAAGGCAGTGAATTCCAGTGAGGAAGACCTCAATGGACGTCCACTGACCACTAAGGAGTTCTCTAATGAAGAACCAAAGAAATCTGAGGCTCATACAGAGACCATAGAGATTCCACTGAACTTACTGTTGCCGTTCATGAGCTCTGATGAAGATTCTTCCTCTGATAAGGGTGAAGATATTGTTGAAGAGTAAGTAGCTCGGTATCTAGGAGCAATCATGAAGCTGAATGCCAAGTTATTTGGTAATGAGACTTGGGAGGATGAACCTCCATTGCTCATCAATGAACTGAATGCTTTGGTTCAACTGAAATTACCTCAGAAGAAACTGGATCCCGGAAAGTTCTTAATACCTTGTACCATATGCACCATGACCTTTGAGAAGGCTCTGTGTGACCTGGGGTCAGGAATAAACCTCATGCCACTCTCTGTAATGGAGAAACTAGGGATCTTTGAGGTATAAGCTGCAAGAATCTCACTAGAATTGGCAGATAAATCAAGGAAGCAGGCTTATGAACTTGTAGAGGATGTCTTAGTGAAGGTTGAAGGCCTGTACATCCTTGCTAATTTCATAATCCTAGACACTGGAAAGGATGAGGATGAATCTATTATCCTTGGAAGACCCTTCCTAGCCAAAGCAAAAGCTGTGATTGATGTGGACAGAGGAGAGTTAGTCCTTCAATTGAATGAGGACTACATTGTGTTTAAGACTCAAGGATCTTCTGCTGTAACTATGGAGAGGAAGCATGAAAATCTTCTCTTAATACAGAGTCAAACAGAGCCCCACACTCAACTTCTAAGTTTGGTGTTGGGAGGCCACCATTAAGCTATGAGTCTCTGTAAAGCTCTCTAAGAGCTCACTGTCAAGCTATTGACATTAAAGAAGCGCTTATTGGGAGGCAACCCAATGTTATTTAATTATATTTATTTTTATAGACATTTGTTTTCCATTGTCATGTTATGTTTTCTTTAGGTAGATGATCATGTGGAGTCATAAAAACAGCTGCAGAATTAAAGCAGAATCAAAAACAGCATCCAAAACAGCACACCCTGGAGGACAGGCTTACTGGCGTTTAAATGCAAGTAAGGATAGCAGAATGGGCGTTTAACGCCCAGTCTGGCAGCATTCTGGGCGTTAAACGCCATAAAAGGGCATCAACCTGGCGTTTAACGCCAGAAAAGGGTGTCAGGTAATCATTAAACGCCAGAAAAGGGCATCAGCCTGGCATTTAACGCCAGGAAAGGTAGCAAAGATGGCGTTAAACGCCAGAATTGGCATACAGAGGGCGTTTAACGCCAGAAAGGTGCAGGGACCCGAATTCCTTGACACCTCAGGATCCGTGGACCCCACAGGATCCCCACCTACCCCACCTCTCTTTCTCTTTTCTTCACACCTTTCTATAATACTCTTTCCCAAACACCATTTACCTATCAAATCCTACCCTCTTTCCCATAATCTCTTCACCACTCATATCCATCTACTATTTCCCAAAACCCACCAACCCCACCTACCTCACCATTCAAATTCAAAATATTTCCCTCCCAAACCCAACCCCTTCATACATGACTTCCCTCTCTCTCTTACCATATAAATATTCCTCCTTACCACTTTCAATTTCACACATCATAAACACTTAAACCCCCCTTGGCTGAATTCAAAACACCCTTTCATCTCCTCCATTTCTTCTTCTTCTCCTCATTTCTTTCTTCTTTTGCTTGAGGACGAGCAAACCTTTTAAGTTTGGTGTGGGAAAAAACTCTGCTTTTTATTTTTCCATAACCATTAATGGCACCTAAGGCCAGAGAAACCTCTAGAAAGAGGAAACGGAAGGCAATTGCTTCCACCTCCGAGTCATGGGAGATGGAGAGATTCATCTCAAAAGTCCATCGAGACCACTTCTATGAAGTTGTGGCCAAGAAAAAGGTGATCCCCGAGGTCCCCTTCATGCTCAAAAAGAGTGAATATCCGGAGATCCGACGTGAGGTTCAAAGAAGAGGTTGGGAAACTCTCACCAACCCCATCCAACAAGTCAGAATCTTAATGGTTCAAGAGTTTTATGCTAATGCATGGATCACTAAGAACCATGATCAAAGTGTGAACCCGAACCCAATGAATTGGCTCACAATGGTTTGGGAAAAATACTTGGATTTCAGTCCAGAAACTGTAAGGTTAGTATTCAACTTGCCAATAATGAGAGGAGATTCTCATCCTTTCACTAGAAGAGTCAACTTTGATCAAAGGTTGGACCAAGTCCTCACAGGTATTTGTATGGAAGGAGCATAATGGAAGAGAGACTCAACAGGCAAGCCAGTTCAATTGAGAAGGCTTGACCTTAAACCCGTGGCTAGGGGATGGTTGGAGTTCATCCAAGGCTCTATCATTCCTACTAGCAACCGGTCCGAAGTTACTGTGGACCGAGCTATCATGATCCATAGTATCATGATTGGAGAGGAAGTGGAAATTCATGAGATCATATCTCTAGAACTATACAAGGTGGCTGACAAGCCCTCCACTTTGGCAAGGTTAGCCTTTCCTCATCTCATATGTCACCTATGCAATTCAGCTGGAGTTGTCATAGAGGAAGACACCCTTATTGAAGGGGACAAACCCATCACTAAGAAGAGGATGGAGCAAACAAGAGAGCCCACTCATGGACCTCAACAAGAGCATGAGGAAGTCCCTCATCAAGAAATCCCTGAGATGCCTCAAGGGATGCATTTCCCTCCACACAACTATTGGGAGCAACTCAACACCTCTTTAGGAGAATTGAGTTTCAACATGGAGCAACTAAGAGTGGAGCACCAAGAGCACTCCATCATCCTCCATGAAATCAGAGAGGACCAAAAGGCCATGAGAGCGGAGAAACAAAGGCAAGGAAGAGACATATAGGAGCTCAAGCACTCCATATGATCTTCAAGAGGAAGAACTAGCCGCCGTCACTAAGGTGGACCCGTTCTTTAATTTTCTTGTTCTTATTTTTCTGTTTTTTTGGTTTTTTATGCTTTATGTTTTGTCTATGTTTGTGCCTTTATTACATGATCATTAGTGTTTAGTGTCTATGTCTTAAAGCTATGAATGATTCCATGAATCCCTCACCTTTCTTGAATGAAAAATGTTTTTATTTGCAAAAGAACAAGAAGTGCATAATTTCAAAAATTATCTTGAAATTAGCTTAATTATTTTGATGTGGTGGCAATACTTTTTGTTTTCTGAATGAATGCTTGAACAGTACATATTTTTGATAGTGAAGTTTATGAATGTTAAAATTGTTGGCTCTTGAAAGAAAAATGAAAAAAGAGAAATGTTATTGATAATCTGAAAAATCATAACATTGATTCTTGAAGCAAGAAAAAGCAGTGAAAAACACAAAGCTTGTAGAAAAAAAAATGGCAAAAAAATAAAGAAAAAAAGAAAAAGAAAAAGCAAGCAGAAAAAGCCAATAGCTCTTTAAACCAAAAGGCAAGAGAAAAAAGCCAATAACCCTTTAAACTAAAAGACAAGGGTAAAAAGGATCCAAGGTTTTGAGCATTAATGGATAGAAGGGCCCAAAGGAATAAAATCCTGACCTAAACGGCTAAATCAAGTTGTTCCTAACCATGTGCTTGTGGCGTGAAGGTGTCAAGTGAAAAGCTTGAGACTGAGCGGTTAAAGTCGTGGTCCAAAGTAAAATGAGTGTGCTTAAAAACTCTGGGCACCTCTAACTGGGGACTCTAGCAAAGCTGAGTCACAATCTGAAAAGGTTCACCCAGTCATGTGTCTGTGGCATTTATGTATCCGGTGGTAATACTAGAAAACAAAATGCTTAGGGTCACGGCCAAGACTCATAAAGTAGCTGTGTTCAAGAATCAACATACTGAACTAGGAGAATTAATAACACTATCTGAATTCTAAGTTCCTATGGATGCCAATCATTCTGAACTTCAAAGGATAAAGTGAGATGCCAAAACTGTTCAGAAGCAAAAAGCTACTAGTCCCGCTCATCTAATTGAAACTAATCTTCATTGATATTTTTGAAATTTATTGTATATTCTCTTCTTTTTATCCTATTTTGTTTTTAGTTGCTTGGGGACAAGCAACAATTTAAGTTTGGTGTTGTGATGAGCGAATAATTTATACCCTTTTTGGCATTGTTTTTACATAGTTTCTAGTATGTTTTAGTTATTTTTATTATATTTTTTTATGCAAAAATTACATTTTTGGACTTTACTATGAGTTTGTGTGTTTTTCTGTGATTTCAGGTGTTTTCTGGCTGAAATTGAGGGACTTTAGCAAAAGTCTGATTCAGAGGCTGAGAAAGGACTGCAGATGTTGTTGTATTCTGACCCTCCTGCACTCGAAGTGGATTTTCTGAAGCTACAGAAGCCCAATTGGCGCGCTCTCAATTACGTTGGAAAGTAGACATCTTGGGCTTTCCAGCAATAGATAATAGTCCATATTTTGCCTGAGATTTGATGGCCCAAACTGGCGTTTAACTCTAGAAATGGCCTATACACGTGTAAAGCTCAATGCTCAGCCTAAGCACACACCAAGTAGGCCCCGGAAGTGGATTTCTGCACTATCTGCACTTAGTTACTTATTTTTCTATAATCCCTAGTAACTAGTTTAGTATAAATAGCACTTTTTACTATTGTATTCGGGGAGCTTATTCCATAATTCACATTTTGAGGCTGGCCATACAGCCATGCCTAGACTTCTTTCTCTTATGTATTTTCTACGGTGGAGTTTCTAAACCTCATAGATTAAGGTAAGGAGCTCTGCTGTTCTTCATGAATTAATGCAAGTACTATTGTTTTTCTTTCAATTCACGCTTACTTCTTCTCCAAGATATACTCTCGTACTTAATTCAGTTAAGTCAGAATAAAGGGGTGACCCGTGACAATCACCCACTATCTTCGTTACTCGCTTAGCCAAGATCCGCGTGCCTGACAATCACAAGCGGGCTACATGATGTTCAACGTAGTCATTGGACGACAGCTGGAGTATAATCTCTTGGGTCTCTAATCCACGATTTGCATCGCCTCTCCTGACAACTGAGCATCCGAATTCGTGAGATTAGAACCTTCGTGGTATAGGCTAGAACCAATTGGCAGCATTTCTGAGATCCGAAAAGTCTAAACCTTGTCTGTGGTATTCCGAGTAGGATCTGGGAAGGAATGACTGTGACAAGCTTCAAACTCGCAAATGTTGGGCGCAGTAATAGTGTGCAAAAGGATAGAGAGATCCTATTCCGATGCTAGTGAGAACTGACAGATGATTAGCCGTGCGGTAGCTGTACCTGATATTTTTCATCCGAGACGAGAAATCCGACAGTTGATTAGCCGTGCAGAGATCGTACCTGGTATGTTTCATCCGAGAGGATCATACAGCTTGCCATGGAAGGGAGCACACATGATTGGAAGAAGGCAGTAGGAAAGCAGAGGTTCAGAAGCAACAAAGCATCTCCAAACACTTATCTGAAATTCCCACCAATGAATTACATAAGTATCTTTATCTTATTTTATGTTTTATTTATTTTTTAATTATCAACACTCATAACCATTTGAATTCGCCTGACTAAGATTTACAAGATGGCCATAGCTTGCTTCAAGCCGACAATCTCCGTGGGATCGACCCTTACTCACGTAAGGTATTACTTGGACGACCCAATGCACTTGCTGGTTAGTTGTGCGGAGTTGTGAAAAGTGTGATCACAATTTCGTGCACCACCTCTCTTGTTGTTCCAACTATAACAACAAAGTTTATGCCATTACTGTATTCCACACAATTAAGGAAAATGTAGACATAGAGATAGTTCAAAGAGTGTAAAAAGTAAAGTACCTCTTCTTCCCTCCGCCTTGTCAAGCTTTTCGAACCGCCAGTGTGGATATATAGTTGGTTTGATCGATTTGTCGCGTTTTTCCTACACTTTTTCTATTGGTCCATCAGAGATAAAGGATGATTAGAAATTGATTTAAAAAGACTCAATGCAAGATAAATAGTATTATTGTGTTACAAATGATATACTAGATTACCTACAAAGCGACAAGTGTTATTATATAGAAGACAAAACTAAAAGACAAAACTGAAAGAATCCAATATATGGTAGAAAGGTGGAGAATAATATAGTATTTACCTCATGTATCTTTCTAATCAAACTTATCAAAATGGCATAAAGTTTAATCGCTCTATGAATATAATCAATCATATATAATTGATGGCAGAAATATGCAAAGATATACACATTAATTAATGATGTTATTGAATGTTGAATGTCTGCAATTTATGATATAAAACTTTATACTCTTGAATATTAAATTTAAACTTCTACATTTTTGCTAAGGTTACATTTTATACTCTTGAATATTAAAATTATTACTGGTAGAAAGAATTGCTGGTTCTAAAGCCAAAACATGAAAAGAGAAAGAAAATTTTTCTTAAAAAATGAAAAAGAAACAGGAGTAAATAAAGTTAGAGTTAACAAATAATTAAAACAAAAAAAATATAAGTAAAGAATCATAATGAATAAAGAATAGAATCTTCAAATTGTATGTTCGGCCCTTCTTTATTCATTAACTCAAGAAAGAAGAAGAGAATAGAAAAATTAAATATCTTCTGTTATGTTTATTTTAAAATAGTTTGAAGGTATATAAAGAAATTAATCCTTTTTTATTTTTCTATAGATTAAAAAGTCACGATAATAAAATTTTATTTGAATTGAGTGCAAGATTTGAGGTTCAATGTCATGTAAACCCCCTTTTAAGTTTATTTTTCCTAGCTTCTAGTTTCATAGAGGATTTATATGAAACAAAAAATTGGAGGGCCAGAAAGAGATGAACGTAAGATGAATATGGATATAAATGAAGAAAAGTTATTACCCCATAAAAGTGACATAACATGAGATCCTATATGTATGTGTTCAAGTTTTTGCTATATGCTTTACAAAGATAATAAAGTTATTTATATAACCAATCAGATATGCATGCACATTGATTTCGGTTGAGGATGAGAATCAGGACCATGCTGCCCCCTAAAATTAAAGTTATATATATGATGGAAGATTTGAGCCGTTAGTTCTTATGTTAATAGTTAAAATTAAATAAAAAATGAATGATCACAACCCAATTTTTAACAATTTATCAACACATAAATGGATCATAGTGAGAAACTTCTACCAAAACTCAAGTAATCAATGCACAAAGATACAACATTATTACATACAAGCTCATCCTACTATTTATTTTCTATTGGCACAAGAGGCAGCCTCTAATATCAAATTGTGCCTGGGCCAAGGACCAATTATTAATAAAATTGAACCTTAAGACTAAAAATATATTTTAGAAAGGACAGCCATAGAAACAAAAGCGACACGAAATGCAACACCTAAAGCCTTTCAAACAACATTACGTCTCAATCAGAAATATATGATCTATCATATGATGCACATCAGTTTTTACATAAATCTCTTCTCCACTTTCTTTTCACAAAACCATATGCCAAATACATTTTTGCTATGAACATCAATTTGCTCAGAATCACATCATACATAGAACTTGGATTATCCATGAGTACATGCATAACAGAACACCCAATTTAGCCAATTGATACCTCTAATACCACATGTTTGACACAGGTAGCACCAATTCAAATCAAGTTGCAACTTAGGGAAAATCTCCTTTCACATTTAGCAAAACAATAGTTGAAGCAAATCTAAGTGGCCTAAAATGGATTTTGGTGAAGTTCCACGAAAACAACATGCCTTACAAAATTCCTCCTAATCATCATAACCATTTTACTCACGGGTCATTGTAAATTCCATTCAGCAACAAATACTTGACATAGGCATACGTTGTATCATTTCACCCTGGTAGCATATAAAGCCTTAATAATCTTAAATTTTTAGTTTGGTTTTGGTACAACCCAATTGTGGCAATATTGTACAAAAGCCACAACATTAGCTTTAGTGATAGCGATAGCCAAGAAACCACAAATAAAAACCAAGCAACTAAATCTAAATCTCTTTGATAAGGATTAGAAACATTTTCAAAGAATATTAAAAGAAAAAAAAAAGGCTCATTGCCATCAAGATTGAGAGAATTCTCAGTATATCCAAACTCACATTTTGATTATGTAAAACTCTAATCAGGAGACAATCAACACCACCTTCACAGTAAAAATGTATTTTTCTTCTTGTTTTTCATCCATTGAGAGATTCAATCAATCGATAATAAATTAACAAGAAGATAGAATAAGCAAAAAAATTAATTAAGCAAACAACTTTTTTCAGATTCAATGATGTCTAATCTAGACATAAATATTATGATAAGGTTCTCATACAGTAACTGAGCACAAAACCCTCTTTCTAGAATGTAATTATATAGTAGTTGAAAATTCCAAGCTCAGAAGCAGAACATAGATGCTATTAGCATACAAAGAGCATAATGGAGATTAGCATGAACGCCTTAGCGTTTCTTTATATGATATATACGCACCTAAGTCCCTCTTTTTTAATAATGATATATACGCAGCTAAGTTCCTCTAATAATGATAACAATAATGCTAGGGAACCAAGAAGGAGTCCAGCTAAAAACACACCAACTCCTGTTGGGCTGGGACCACGAAGTCCACTTCACCTCAACAACATCCAAAATTCACCGAGGTAAACAAAATTAACCTAACTAAACCCTCTCCTCTCTTTTCATCGTTTCATCATAGCAGAACTCCAAAACCATCCATGACAGCGCCACACTACCAGGTTCATCGCGTGACGTTCTCCTCACCGTCAGCAGACGCAGCGCCTCAGTCCACCATGTGCGGGCAACAGGCAACCTCCAAAGCTCGCTCCAGAACGTCGCAATGCTTCCATCCTGTCAATGTGGTCACTGGCGCATTAATCAGAGTCTCGCCCATCGCTGCTGCAGCGACGTCATGCCACCCAGGACCGAGGAACAAGGGGTTTTCCTTCTCACCAAGAGTGTGCCGCTGCTACTGCATGTCGCTCTTGGCAGTGCCATTGAAGCCTCTCTGCGCTGCTTTGCGGAACGAAGTAGGACGTCCCCTGCCCCAGCCTCGAAACATCGCTTGACAGAACTAATTGGTTAGTGTTTAATAATTGTTGTTGATTGATGTAGGGTTTGAGTACCATGGATGATACTTGTTGGATGTTGCCTTTGATTTGGGTATAATTAAGGATTTTTTAGATGTTGCTTTTGATTTCATCTGCAGGTTTTATTAAAGGATTTGGTTATGGTATTTCATTTTGCTAGATGATCTTTTCTATTATATTTGCAGTCTTTAGGTTGGAACTATGATGCACGAATCCCCACACTTTCGTACAACTGTACCAGCAAGTACACTTGGTCGTCCAAGTAATACCTAAGCGAGTCAGGATTGATCCCACGAGGATTGTGGTTTGAAGCAAGCTATGGTTATCTTGCAGGTCTTAGTCAGGCAAATCAGAATTCAGTTGGGTTGATGCAAGGGCAATACTGTATAAATTAAGATCAGTAATAGGGATATGGTCATGGATTTGAGTGGCTTTGTCTTTTTGAATTAACTCTGGCATTACTGTCTTCTTTGCTTGTGAATGATTTCTTCAATGGCAGCCTGTAAGTGATTGACGCTGGTTTGAGCAACCGCCAATACTCCTCCGGATCTGAATCCCAGGGGTTAGTGTGGATCCATTTCTGCTTGAGGGTGAAGCTCGTACAGTCCATTCTCCTTAATGATCCTACTCAAAATGCCATAGCGAAGGTCGGATCTTCTGGATCAGAGAATGCTGCATCTTTGGGTTCTAGCCTCTACCACAGAGACCGACCCTAATCTCCTCGAAAATTGGCTGAACTGGTGTCTTGAGAAGTCCCCAACAAAGTCGTGGATTAACCGTCTGAGAGATGTATAATCAAGTTGGCGGTTCATTACTTTCCACTGAAGTATTCACACGAACCCAAGTAGACACGGGTGTTTGTTAGGCACGTTTGTCTTAGTATGATGAACAGAGCTAATTGTCACTAATCATCCTATTCACTATGTTGAAGAACGAATATACATATTAGAATTAATCACTCACGGATCGAAGAGAAACAGTAATACTTTTTATTAATTCATAGGACTCAACAGGGCTCCTCCCCTCAACCTAGGAGGTTTAGAAACTCATACCGAAAGAAAATACAATGTAAAACGTGTAAAGTTTGTTTAAAAGCTAAAAAAGTCTATGAATAACATAAATCTAATCCCTTAAATACTAAACAATGACTAGTAAGAGTAAAACAGTCTTTTTAGTGCTAAAATCCACTTTTGGGGCCCACTTGGTGAGTGTTTGGGCTGAGCTTTGATGAGATCCACGTGCTATGAGGCCTCTAGGGCATTGAACGCTGGCTAGGGAGTCCTCTCTGCGCGTTTGGATGCTGGTCTCTGCTCTGTGGGTGCTGGACGCCTTGAAGGGGGCAGGAGGCTGGCGTTGGACACCAGTTTTGGGCCTTCAAATTTGAAACAAAGCTTTCCATAGCTATTGAGAACGCTCCATTTGGACTTCTGTAGCTCCAGAAAAGCTCTTCCGAGTGCAAGGAGGTCAGATCCGGACAGCATCTGTAGTGATTTTTGTCTCTGAATCAGACTTTTGCTCCAACTCCTCAATTTCATCTAGAAATTACCTGAAATTGCACAAAAATACACAAACTCATAGTAGAATCCAAAAATATGAATTTAACACTAAAACCTATAAAAACTTAATAAAAACTAAACAAAACACACTAAAATCTATATGAAAATGATGCAAAAAAACGTATAAAATATCCGCTCATCAAACTATTGAATGTATACATTAATTGATTTTTTTGTAAAGTTGATTTTTTCAATAGGATGCCCCTGATTTGTTGTAGCATCATACATAAACATAGATTTCCTTTCATACTTCATATGCATTCCAACTTGTTTTGTTATCATATATGAATGCATCTTCAAAACAACTTTACATTTAAACTTGAGGTGTTAGATTCTACGTGTGATCATGGCTTTTGAATATAATTCAAATTGTGGTATTTCGTATTCCAAAACATGAACTTGAGGTATGTTTGGTACTATTAAACTCAGCCCCCTGTTGGTTATGAATAGCAATATGAACTTGAGATGTTTGTGTGCCTTTGGCCATTGGTTGATCCTAGTTTGCTAGTTTTATTCTTATTTTTTTCCCTTTCTCTTTGACACTAAAGGCTAATTATGTCCAATTATCTGTTAGTCAATTGTTTAGGGGAAGATTGTAATTGATTACATTATACGCATGCCAATTTTTGTTGGTTTCATTAATTGCGATTTTAAGCAGGACAATATTTTAGATAGTGAGGAAAAGTGGTGATTTATATAGCATGACTAGAATTTTAATTCATTTGAAAAATCATTTTGGTAATAATTTCTATTTTATTTGCATTCTTTAGGTGGGAACTATTGAATGTATACATTAATTGATTTTGATTCTCGGAGGATAGAAGTTGATTTTCTATTTTGCTTTATGATGCAGTATTCTCTCACCTGCTTGCAGATTGAACTTGGTTTCCACATGTTTTTTCCTTAAATTATTATTCACTTCAAGATAGTTTACTAGGATTGTGTCTTTGATGTGCACAACAGTTTTATACTGATTTAAGAAACAAGCTATATGTTCACTATCTAAACTTGAACTACATTGCTGACATGTTTTTCCTACGACATGAGTTCTTGTTTGTATGGCTAGTTTAGTTTATAGTTTCGGACTTGTTAACCAACTTTAGACTCCAATTAATTTCATTTCACTGAGATTTGTTTGTGATCAAGTTGAAGAAAAATTTCATTCACTCAAATTTATTTTATTCCTTTGACTGTCATTGTTATAAATGGTTGGATTTCATCTACTTTTATTTCCTTAGCAACAACAGTGTATAATTAAGGACTTGTTGGATGTTTCTTCTGATTTCATCTGCAGGTTTTATTAAAGGATTTGGGCATGGTGTTATGTAACTATTTTTTGTGAACAAGCACTAGGGTTGTGTTGCCGAAAAGCCAATCAAGATGGAAAAAAAAGTAAAATGATATTTACCATTATCGACCTGTCATTCCACATGATTCTATTTGTGACTTACAGCTACTGTTGCCATTGACAGAAATTATTAGAGTCGCGATGCTCGCCCAGCTACATTCATGACATGATGAGTAAGCTAACTAAAAACAAAGACATTGAGAAGCTTGCGGAGATTGACGAACGGATTTTCTATCGATAAAGAATTAAATAGAAATAATCACGTTGTAAGTATAGTTTCTAAACCAACAGAAAATCCTTTCGTACAAAAGTTTTGGTTGTCACAAGTAACAAAACCCAATAAAATTTATAACCGAAGTATTCAAACCTCGAGTCGTCTCTCAAGGAATTGCAGGGAGGTATGATTTATTATTGGTTATGCAAAAGGTAGAATTTTGGGTTTTTGAAATAAGGAACAAGTAATTTAAATGACAAGGAAAATAAATTAATAATTATAAAAATCTCTTGGCAAGGTATAAGAACTGGAAATCCTATCCTAGTTATCCTTATCAGGTGTGATGAGAATTAGATTTTGCTCCCACTTAGTTAACCCTTACTAAATAGAGGAAAGTCAAGTGGACTAATTAATTTGATCCCTCAAGTCCTAGTCAACTCCTATGGAAAGACTAGATTTAGAAGAATCCAAATTAATCCGCAATCCTAATTTCCAATCAACAGCTGAGTTTGATAACTCAAGTGTTATCAATTAATCAACCAAAGCCAAAAGGGAGGAAAATCTATTTGAATAAAAATGCCTTCAGATGGGAAGCAACAGTAACATAAATAAAAGAAAGAAATCTTAAACCTGAAATACCTCGAATTATATTAAATAGAATATTCAAATCTAACATGGAAATGTTCATAAGCCAAATAGGAACATTAACAAGTAAAAGCATTGGAATAAATAAAAGTAGAAGAGAAATATAAATTAAAAGAAATATTGAACCTGGCATTGAAGTAGTAATCATAAATTAAAAGGAATCCTAATCCTAAAACCTAAGAGAGAGGAGAGAGCCTCTCTCTCTAAAAACTACATCTAATCCTAAAAATTATGAATTATGAAAGTTGCAATTCGTTTCTAAGTTTTTGTTTGATTCCCCCATTCTCTGGCTTATATTCTATGTTTCTGGATTTGAAATTGGGCCGAAAAAGGGTCCAGAAGTCGCTGGAGGTATTTTCTGTAGATTCCTGTACGTGGCGTCTGTCACGCGTTCGCGTGGGTCACGCGTCCGCGTAGTTTAGAGTTCTTTCTTGTCACGCGTACGCGTCGGTCATGCGTCCGCGTCATTTGCGTTCTGCTCAAGGCACGTGTCCGCGTCAGTCACGCGTTCGCATCGATGCCATTTCGCGTTAGGCATGTGTCCGCGTCATCCATGCGTTCGCGTCGCTGGCCTTTTCTTCAAAACTCCATTTTTTGCTTTCCTTCCATTTTTGTATGTTTTCTTTCTGTCCTTTAAGCCATTCCTGCCCTATGAGACCTGAAAATACTTAATACACAAATCACGGCATCGAATGGTAATAAATGATAGTTAAAATTAATACTTTTAAAGCATAGGAAACATGTTTTCACACTTATCACATAATAATGAAGGAAAAGTAAAACCATGCAATTCATATGAATAAGTGGGTGAAGAATTGATAAAAACACTCAAATTAAGCACAAGATGAATCATAAAATAGGGGTTTATCAGAGATTGATGAAATCGAATTCAAATTCTTGAGGCTTGTTCCGAATTAGTTTGTGAAGCAGGCCATCATGGTTCACCTAGCTGAGTCGTATGAGGTTAAGATAAGAACTTTTATACTCAACATTGGGAACATCCGCCTCAATGCCTAGTTAATCAGGTGGGTTTTGGCATTTTGTCTAGTGGTAAGTTCCACTCTCCGAATTACTTAGTGTGTCATAGGCATACTCATACAAATATCATTGGGTATATATATTTTACCTTCCATTGACGAATCGAAATGTTGTAGGCGATCCATTCCTAACCCTGGATGAGGAAAATCCGGCCCAGGTGGCCATCAAAAAGAGGTTCCATAGACGGACAATAATTGAACTCCGGGATTTGGTTTATAGCTGTCCTATGGCAATGAAATCAGACAGGATGGAGTTTAGGATATATTTCCTACCGGTGGTAATAAAAATGTTCCTATGCCATACAACACAACAGGTAATTTCACCATGGCACATTTACCCCGTATTGGATGTTTCTGATCCCAGAAGATTCAACATGCCGTTGCAAACTCTAAAGTGGTTTGACACGACAATCGAGAAGTATAAGCTCAAAGGGAATAAAACTTGTGAGGGCTGCATGTTTGTCATGTTGGTAGGACGCATTCAATGACTATTAGTAAATTGAGCATGTCACTTTTGTTGTAGAGCATAACTTGTCCCCTTCTTCTGTCCAGGTACTCTATTTTTAGCGGTCGCAATATGGTCAACTTGACAACTATCATGAGCATGAGCCATGGCTCGCTACGTGGACCTCGGAAAATCTAGAAAGCAAGGCGCGATATATTATTTCCGAGGTACTCACTTCTTTCTAGAAATCGGTTACTTTATGCCAGTATGTTAGTGGATGCTGCTTCTGAGAGGCAGCATGATGTTTCTTTTCTTTGCTAAATAGTTATTTCTACATATGTTTTCCGATTTCTGATGTACTAGGTAGTTGGGGATGACTCCGTGTTTTTAAGATGTCCATGTTTTTTTTGTGTTTTTGGTTTTTGTGTTAGTGATACTTGGGCATTTGATTTTGATCCATGATTCTTTTCATTTCTTAAATCAGAGGCGCCTCTTGACTAGAAAAGGGAAAAAGTGAAGACGTAGAAGGCCGATCACCTCAAACTGAAAGGAGAAAAGCAGCAAAAAAACACAACAAAAGCGTGGACGAAAAGCTTCGGTTGGACCAAAGGTAAGCACGTATTTACGACTTAGCGTCTTAATAAATTGACTTCAGTATTGTTTATTTGATTCATGCTATTTCTACAAACAGAGAAGCTCTATGGGTAGAGAGAGCGAGCAGGAAGCAATGGAAAGACGACCAATTGGAAGGACAACAAATCCACCTCCAACTAGAAAATTCTCACGGCACGTGGAGAGATCGAAACTAGTCCAAAAGTGAGTATACGTTTATGGTTGTGTATGGATTAAATTTTTGACCAGCTTAAGTATTTTTAGAAGGTTGATTTCAATATAACTGGATGTTTCTTTAAGTAACATATTCGATGTGCATAAAACAGATAAGCAGGTTAGCTCCCAAGAAAAAGGGGGGGGGGTTAAAAAGGACCGACCACGTAGGTCCAACCCAAAATTATTTGATGAAAAGGATCTCCCAATGAGCCCAGATGATGAAGAGGACAATGAGCCTCTTGCTAAGAGGAGGCACCGATTATTTCACCAGGGAGTTGACTAATAGAAAATAAGTCTGGAGACCCCCAACGACAACCTCAATCAGGAAAACACACCCCATGAAACAACTAACTCCAGAGTTCTCGATGCAGGCACACTCTTCGTAGCACTAGTGCAACATCAAGAATGGAAATTTGACGGGCAAGTTTTCTATGAAAAAATCATTTTTTGGGTCTATTTTTCATGTTAGGGAATTAGAAAATGTATGCATACAAAATTTACTTTTCTCTAACATTGGTTGATTTTCATGCAGTAACCCTGATTTCTTGTCGATGCGAGACCCAGAGAGCGAAAGAATATGGGAATACCTTGAGCAACTTCAGTGCACGAAGCCCCTGCAGACCGTGATGCCAACCACTCCATCTTGTGGGACACCTAGTCCACCGAGCCACCAAATTTCACCCGGAATGACTCAGATGAAAAAGAACCCTACCCAGTGTACTCCTATAAAGGTCCATCCGTTACTAAATGGGCGAAAGCTCGACGAGGATGATAAGGATCGAGTGCAACGATGGGCTGTCAATGCGTCGTTAGGGGAAGGGCAGGCCGTGGTGTCGTATAAAGGAAGGCTACATCTAGTACTGCTCCGAGAGGACCTGTGCACACTGCAACCCCGTCGCTGGATCAACAACAATGTAAGTAGAACATACTAGCACTTTGCTAGAATGAATAGAGTTCTTAAAAAATATAATCTCTCATAAAGATGACCCTAACTAATTAAAATTGTTCATACAGATCGTTCAGTGTATGTGTTTCACTTTTAATGACTCGGAATCATCACGGTTGAAGGATAACTTCTACTGTATTCCTTCAGGAATTTTAGTATGAATGATTTTGTGGATTTTCAATGTTTACGATTTGTGTACTAAAACTTAATAGGGTTATTTTAACAGGAAACAGTGTTGTAAAAGAGGAACCTGGAATCTTTCAGCGAGGTCCCGACCTTGAGTTATATGGGCTGGGTCCTCACTTCGGTGCCGATTCCAGATATTTTGACAAGGTAGCAGCTTCCTGGAGAAAATGGGTAAGTCAATGCGCTAGATGACTAAAAACTGTATGGTACTTGCCTCTTATTTTACGTCATTTGATTACATTGAATGAACTAATTCTTGTATGTTACTGTTTTGATAGGTTTGTTTACAACGCAGTGGTTTTTATATGGATTTTACTGCTGATAGGCATTAGGATGTTTTTTCATTGCGAATTGGATGGTTCTAGATTTGTTTCTGAGTTTTCATGTCTTACGCATTTGCGGTTGCGTGTACTTAATTGAGCACTGATTGGCTTTTGTTTCCTTAGATATTCCTCAACAGGTTTCATGTGTTAAGATTTTTGTGACTGTATGTTTTTAGTGATGAAATTGTGGATGTCTCTGGTTCAGTAAGCATTGCATTGCCTTATTATACTAAAAACTATATGGTTCTTGCCTCTTATTCTAGGTGTTTGATGCCATTGAATGAACTAATGCTTGTATGTTACTGTTTTGATACATTTGTTTACAACGTAGTGGTTTTTACGTGGATGTTGCTTCTAATAGGAATTAGGATGTTTCTTTTCATTGCAAATTGGATGGTTCTAGATATGTTTATGAGTTTTCATGTCTTAAGTATTTGCGATTGTGTGTACTTAATTGAGAAGTGATTGGCTTTTTTTTCGTTAGATATTCCTCAACAAGTTTCATGTGTTAAGAATTTTGTGATTGTCTATTTTTAGTGATGAAATTGTGGATGTCTCTGGTTCATTAAGCAATGCATTGCCTTATTATACAAGAAACTGTATAGTTCTTGCCTCTTATTCTAGGTGTTTGATGCCATTGAGCGAACTAATGCTTGCATGATATTGTTTTGATATGTTTGTTTACAACGCAGTGGTTTTTCTCTGTCTGTATTGATCGTCATTAGTGGTTGTATATCTTTGAGGTTCCTCAAAAAAGGTTGTGGGTACTGGATAGTATGTATTCTGGAGTGCATAATGATGAACGGTCGAAAATAGATGCTTATGCGATAAGCATATATCACCCAATTAGTGCAACAACATCCTCACTCGTTAAACATGTAATATAGCTAAACTGTGGTTGCTTTCCAAAGGGGAGAATTATTGAAGACATAGCTAAAGTGTCGATACCTGCATACGAGCCCACGGAGAACGGCCTGACTCGTTTCTATGCCAGCGTCCCAAAATAACCTAACCGGTAAGTTGAAATGCCACCTATCAATAATCTTACTAGCAATTCACTTGATATAGATACTTAGTCTTATGGTTAAAAATAATATTTCTATCTATGCATATAGCTGTGATTGTGGTGTATACGTGATCAAGTTCATGCAATACTGGAGTCTAGATAAACCCTTACAAATTTGGACCAAGGTGATTTTAAAAATCCTATTACATTTAACTTGCACCTCTTTCCGATTAATTACTTTCTCACTTCCAAATACCCTGCTCACCCACAATTATGCCATTCAGGACGTTTTGTAGGAGTTCCAGAAGGAAATTATACTAGACATAGTGATGGGTCCTTATAATTCACTCATTGGAGAGGCTCTAGAGGCATTGAACGACCATGCTAAAGCGTGCGGGGTTACCCATGAGAAAGCCAAGCAAGGGGGGAAGACAACGGAAGAATACAGCTGCCTAGGTAAAAATCATGAAAACGTACACTTGCCATGCTGTTTCTATAGTTTCCTTGTGTTAGAGTTGTGGACATTTATATGGCCTTTTCTGCCTTGCAGTAGTTTCGTGTGAGCCTGAAAAATCCTATTTCACTACAGGTATATGATTTTCTATTGCTGAATCTGCGAAGTTGCTGGTGACTTTATCCAAACTTTTAAGTGGATGATGCTTCTGATAGGCAATAGGATGGTTTTTTTCATTGCGAATTGGATGGTTCTGGATATGTTTTTTGATTTGTCACGTGCAATGCATTTGCGGTTGCGTGTACTTCATTGAGAAGTAAATGACTTTTATTTTCTTAGATATTCCTCAACAGGTTTCATATGTTAAGAATTTGCAAAGGTCAAGTAATTAGTTCTCAAATTGTGGATGTCTCTAGTTTATTAAGCAATGCATTGCCTTATTATGCTATTTAGTCTACTCTGCTTAGTGTATATACACCATTTGTTTATGACTACATATAGGTGGCACTTCGTTTCATTAAGCGGCATGATGTTAATTAAATGGAAGTTTATTTATTTTTTTATCCATGTTTTCTATTGCTGAAATTGTGAAGTTGGTTGTACTTTAAGCATTGCATGGCCTTCTATCGTAAGCAGTCTACTTGGCAGGTTCCTTTGTGTTGGCACCGGTGACTTTATCCAAGTTTTTAAGTGGATGATACTTCTGATAGGCAGTCGAATGTTTTTTTTCATTGTAAATTGGATGGTTCTGGATATGTTTTTCGAGTTTCATGTGTTACTCATTCGCGAATGCGTGTACTTCATTGAGAAGTGAATGGTTTTTGTTTTCTTGGATATTCTTCAGCAAGTTTATGGCGGATGTAATCCATTTGTTTTTTACAACAAATAAGTGACATTTCGTGGTCTTAAAACCATAACAGTATCACAACCTAAAATAATTAACAATTAGATAAAAGATAACCACAATTATCCTTTTATTTCTTTTATTGAATGTGTCATAACAGAACCAATGTAAGTTACAAAGAAAAAATTGTCAGAGGTTATAAATTTGTATCAAAAGAACCACGAAATCTAGTTAAGTATGAGAAACCACCTACACAAAAAAATGTACAACCAAACGAAAGGATAACTATCCAAGCCCAAAAGAGTTCAACAAGGACATGAATCCACCACTATTCGATGCATTCCGAGTAGTAGAAGCCTCAAATCCTTTCTACATAGAACCATCATAATCATTATCTGCCTGAAGGTCAACAACATCCTACAAAATGCACAACACAAAAACAAAAATAACATATATGAATCAACAACACCATCCCAAAAAAATTGAAATAGACCTCACTTCTAGCATATACCAGATGCAATTTTCTCTTCCTTTTTTGTATTGATTTCTTAATTGACTTGTCCAACTCTGCTCCAAGTCTCTTACTCTTCGGCTGTCCTTTAGTTTTAACTTTTGAGGGTCCCTGTATATCATGTACAACAACACTGCCTGTGCTCTGTGTGGGCATGGTATTCTGAGTCGTAGCAGCAGTAGTTGAACGCATGCTGGCACGGTAATCAGTTAGCTTGGACTTTGCATCCCAAAGGGCAAATCGCAAGATCGCTGCTTCCTCATCACAAATAATGAACTCATGACCAACGTTATAGAAATTTGAACACAAACGCCTGAACAGGTTGTGGCTTTCATCGGTCCGTGCCATATCATGGCTACTCTTAATGTAGGTGTCCTTACGCATGACGTTCTTACTCCATAGTCCTTACGTAAATATTCTTATGCCGGTTAGAAATTAATGATGAATCTGATCATGAGTATAGTCTAACCAACACACGAATACCGCATCAAACAATTCTAAAATCTATGACCGAGAGTATTGATCCCGGGTCGTTCTCCCTAGGAATTGCTTTAGAATGTGCATCATTGATTAGGAAAGCTTTTATGGTTTTGAGAATTGGTGTAAGAATTCAAACTAGCAAGGCAATCAATAATTAATTGGAATAAAAGCCTTGGCCAAGGGTAAGCATTGGAAGTTCCATCATTATAGTTTCCTTCAATTGTGATAAGAGTTGATTGTTGCTTCACTTAGTTAACCCCCTAACAATGGAAGAAAGTCAAGTGAGATTAACTAACTTGAGTCACAAGTCCTAGTCTCACCCTAGGAAAGTCTAGCTTTAGTGCACTCCAAGTCAATTAGCAATTCTCAATTCATAATCTTCAATTGATATCAACTACTCAAGTGTCTCCAATAACTCAACCCCTAAGTCAAGTAAGAGAAATCTACTCCATAGCTAAGGTTGTCATTATCACAAACAATTGGTAGGAAATTATAGAATACATGATGCAATTAAGAGAAGAGAACTGAATCAAAGCTATCAAATCCAAACAATCATCAACAATCATACAATTGAATAAAACCTCAATTCATTAATCCAATTTCAAAGTAACAAAATGAACCAAATCTAGATCTAAGGAATTGAATCGAAAGAACATCAATTAAGAGTAGAAGAAGAGTAGATCTACACTTGTAGCAAAAACAAAAAGTCAATTATCAATGGATCTCACCAAGAATTCCAAGGAAACTTGCAATGGAGGATGAAAACCTAGAGAGAAGTTGGAGCTTCTCTCTCTAGAAATAAAATGTAACTAACTTCCTAAAATATCTAGAATTATGACTAATTCCTCTAACACTCCTAATCCTTGGTCTTCTTAAGCTTTTCCCTCCAAAATCTGCTCCAAAACAGGGCCTGGGAACCCCTTGAAATCACTGGCCACGTATTGCTTTAAGTGGATCATATGGCAGCAACGACGCGTGTGCATACAGTGCGCGTACGTGTTAACATACGTGTAGCAACTATAGCAAATCTTATATCGTTTCAAAGCCCTGGATGTTAGATTTCCAACACAATTAGAACCGCATCATTTGGACTTTTGTAGCTCAAGTTATGGCCGATTAAGTGCGAAGAGGTCGGCTTGACAGCTTTTGCGATTCCTTCATTTCTTCATGAGTTCTCCATTTTTACATGCTTTTCCTTCATTCCCTTGATCCAATCTTTGCCTCCTAAATCTGAAATCACTTAACAAACATATCAAGGCATCTAATGGAATTAAAGGTAAATCAAGATTAAACAATTGAGGACCTAAAAATCATGTTTTCACTCTTAAGCACAATTAAAGGAGAATTTACAAAACCATGCTATTTCATTGGATAAATGGGAGAAAGGTTGACAAAACTCTCTAAATTCAACACAAGATAAACCCTAAATATGGGTTTATCAACCTCTCCACACTTAAACCAAGCATGTCCACATGCTTAAACCAAGAGAGAGCAAAGGATATCAACATTTATTCAATGAGGTCTAACTAAATGAAACCTAAACTATATGCATCTATCTATATGAATGCAACTAATATGCAAAATGATTCTACCTACTTGGTTAAAAATAAATCAATCCTCCAAGACATACATGCACAAGTATGGCTAAGGTCCCATGACGACTCATGAATCCTACCGATTTAAATATCAAAATGAAGTTCAAGTAGACATGCAAGAAGAATGCTCATGAAAGCTGGGAATCAAGGAATTGAGCATCGAACCCTCACCGGGAGTGTTTGCACTCTGGTCGCTCAAGTGTGTAGGGTCGATTCTCTCAATTCTCCCCTAATCATGCTTTCTAAGATTTGTTTTTTTTCTAACAATCAACATATATTTTATGCATGCATACAAGTATCATGAGGTCTTTTCTTTAGGTTGTAATGGGGCTAGGGTCAAGGTAAGGATGCATATTTGGTCAAGTGAGCTTGAAATTTGAATCTTTGATAAGCTTAAACTTCCCACCTAACCTATGACATCCTATACAATTTCAAAGCTAACCTAACTACCCATTTTTCTCACTTTTTCACATACTCATGTATTCCTTTTCATTTCACAACACTTATGCATTGACCCTTATTGAGCTTTGCTTTGGGGCATTTTGTCCCCTTTTATTTCTTTCTTTTTCTTTGTTTCTTTCTTTTTTCTATTTTTTTTCTTTTCTTTTCTTTTCCATGCTCTTCTTTTTGTTTCTTTTTCTTTTTCTTTTATTTTTCTCATTCTTCTTTCTATATACAAGATCATCAATGCATAAGGTTTTATATTCATTACACATGAGTATGTACCTAATTTCCAATATTTTCAACAAAAATACAAAACACACCTTTTCCCAACCAATGTCCCAAGTTTTCTCACACTTGAATGATACACACTCACTAGCCTAAGCTAATAAAAGATCCAAATTAAGAACATTTATTGTTTTCCGCTTTAAGGCTTGTAATGTGCTAAATTAAGAACAAGTGGGTTAATCGTAGGCTCAATTTGGCTAACATTGGATGATAAGAGGTAAGGCTATTTGGGTAAGTGAGCTAATGAAACAATGGCCTCAATCATATAAATGCATGAATACAAAAAATAATGGACATAAAGAATCAAACAAATCAAAGATTACAATCATAGAAAGAGAACAATTGCACACAAGAAAGAAAATAAGTGGTTATAAGATGAAACCACACCATTAGGCTCAAATCTCACAAGGTTGTGTTCTTAGCTCAAAAACTATGTTCCAAAATAAATTCTTTCAAGCAAGTTCAATAAAAAGTTTTCAAATTGGTAGGTTGCCCTAAAAACAATTTCTTGGAAAAGAAATCATCACCCTAACCAAGTAGTCCTAGCATAAAAAGAGGTGGTAAAATATATAAACATTCTAACTAACATGCAACCTATCATGCAATGCAACAACTATCTAACTTTGGTGTTGAAAAAAAAAATTGTTACCCATGGAGATCGGTCTGATGACCTTCCTACACTTGAAGATTGCACCGTCCTCGGTGCATGCAAAGAAGAGCAATGTGGACGGGTTGCTACAATTGATGAGTTCCATCAAAAGATTGTGCGGATGACTTGTTTGTTGCCCCATTTAAAGCGATTCATTTCTCCCTTCTTGGTGGCCAACTTAAAGGAAGAGAAAAAAGAAAGAAAATTAAGCCTATAACAAAGATATCAAAGCAAAGAGAACATAGGGGGGGCTAATGCCAAATAAGGGTAAGGTTCCTACTACATGGTAGCTACAACATGTAGATAAGAAAGCAATATAGGCAAAGGCATATCAACTACTACTTGATGCAAGAGTAAAATCGAAGCATGAAGAGCATATGGAGCATCAAGTTCAAATAAGAAGTGGGTCATGAAAGACAATATGAGGTCATATCAATGCACAAAGACATAAGAGTCATACAAGATGAAGCATTGATTTAAAGGTTTCATCACCCAACAATATCAAACAAGTCAAGAGGCACCGAAATAATGCAAGAAATTCTCAACGATTGAATAGGAAAATTCAACACCATTATTAAAATAACAAACTTAAAAAAAGAAAATTACAACAAGATAAAAAATCAAAATTAAAATGCAATGAATGAAAGTAAGCAAATACAATAAAAGAAAATGGAAGAAAAGAAAAAAAAAATTTTTAGTATTTTATTTATTTATTTATTTTTATTTTTTTTTTTGTTTTTTTTTTTAAATTTTTTTTTCAAGAGAGGAAGAAGAAAGGTAGAAAGAAAGAAGAAGAAAAGAAGAAAGAAGAAGAAAGGAGAAAGGAGAAAAACAGGGTGCAAATCCACGCGTACGCGCGCGCGCGTCAATGGCTTTTTTTTTTTTTGGAAAGTGACGCGTACGCGTCATGTATGCGTACGCATGAGTGGTTTTGTGCCAAAGGCACAATGCGCGCGCTGCATCCGCACAAGTCTCGGATTTTTGACTTGGGGGTGAAATTTCTCAATCCACGCGTACGCGTACATGGCGCGTGCGCGTGGATAGGCGAAAATGCTTGATGCACGCGTACGCGCACAGTGCGCGTGCACGTCGATGGCGCTCTGTTTTTTTTTTTTTTTGGAAGCATAGAAATAGAATTTGACTCTCTCCTAACCTATAAACACTCTAAAGCAACCAAAATTCAAATTTAACAAAAATCTTTAAGTTTTTGAAAAAATTTTCAAAGGCAAAACAAACACAACTTACACTTCAAGTAACCTACAAAACACACTATAACAACCTATCAATCAAAACAAAATGTATAAGAGTACATTAAAGAGGAAAACTACCTATGATGGCAACTCAAATCACTTATTAAGTATACATACAAGAGAATGGAAAGAGTTTACCATGGTGGGGTGTCTCCCACCTAACACTTTTATTTATTGTCCTTAAGTTGGACTTATGGGGAGCTTCTTATCAAGGAAGCTTGTGCTTGAAGCTATCTTTGAACATCCACCAATGCTTGAATCTCCAATAAGCTCCATTCTTCAATTTTAATATCTTCAAGCTTGGATGGAGTTCTTCACAAACCATGGGCTCCCAAATTTGATTTTCCTTGTGTGATCCGGGATCCCACACTTTGTTTTGACACCCGTCCCTAAATTGGTCATCATTATTCCATCCGGGTGGCATGACCTTAGAATTCTCAATGAAGCTTCCAAACAATTTCCTGGACCCATGCAATTTGGTTCCACACCAACCATTGCTCTTGAATTTTGAGCTTGCAACCGTCATGAGCTTAGAATGATGTTTCTAACCACTACATAACTCTTTTTTACTCTTAACTCCATAAAGAGCTCTAAGTTGACCATCATTTTCAATCAAACCATATTCAAGTGAGAAAGTAAAGCTTAGGGATAAAAATTTTACCCACTTGAATGTTGTGTTGGATGGTGACTTGGGGAGGGAGACCTCCCCATACTTAGACAATGCGAGGTCTACTTCTTTAGGCTCTTCTTTAGTTGTTTCCACCTCTTCGCAAGCCTCTTTAATTTTAACATTTTCCCTTTTATCACTTGGCTTGGTGTTGTCTTCAAGAACTTCGATTTCTTGCCCAATGAGAGGTGGTTCAATTTTGGATAGGAATTCATTGATGAATGAATCTATCTCTTGATCAACCTCTTCATATTCTTCAATTTCGATATACACCATGCCAACTTTTCCTCTTGGTAGCTCTCTTCCGATTCACTCTCTTTCTCATTGCTCACCAAGGGTATGGGAGGTTGTGCACATTCTTCTATAGTTTCAATTCCATATCCAATGGGAGAGAATTCACTTGTAGATAGAAATTCATCCATGATTGACTCCATCTCTTGATAAACCTCTTCCAAGTCTCCAACGACGATATGCCTTAGAGGTTGCGCACCCTCTTCAACATCAATATCAAGCTTCTTGGAAGAGTGCTCCATGATGCTACATTCCCTTGGACTTTCAACAGCTCCTAAATCTTCAACCACTTCTTCCTTTTCTTCAATGATCATAGGCTCCTCCAATTGTTCTAACACAAAGTGGCATCCCTCATTACCCTCCGGAGTTTCCAATCTCTCCTTCATGCTATGCTCTTCAATTGATTCTTCACATGTGGCTATGGAAGCATCTTGAGTGTTTAAGCATTGGTAGGCTAAAGTATGCACTACCTTGGTCAAGTTAGTCACAAACTCTAGGGTGTTCATTTGTATATTCGCTTGTCCTTGAAGTAGCAAGGTGAGAGAGTCATCTATTGGGGCTTGGAGTGGATAGAGGGGTTCATTATTTTAGAGAGAGGGTTCATAGTAAGAAGGTGGTTCTTCTTGGTAAGAGTATGAAGATGGTGTGCATTGAGGTGGTTCTTGGTAGTAGTCATGATATGATTGTGGTGGTTCTAAAAGTTCTTGCTCATAATGGTCATGAGAGTATGGTATGGGTGATTAGTTATATGATGGATATGGGTTACAAAAAGGTGCTTGGTATGGAAAGGCTTGTGAGTATGGTTGAGGTTCATGTTGAAGATAAGAGTTATAGGCATATGATGGTGGTAATTGCTTTTCAAATAAAGTTCCATCATAGCCATTGAATTGACATGCATTAGGATGGGGATTATACCCATATGTATCTGGAGGTTGTTGCCAATAGGAGTGATCAATTCCTTGATGCTCCTCCCATCTTTGTTGGTTCCATCCATAATGAGTGTCATCATTGGAGTTCACATTTCCTACAACACAATTAGAACCAAAGTTATAGCCAAAGTGAGAATTCATGGTGACAAGAGAAAATATGAAACAAAAACTAACTAGAAATAACGAAACAAAATTCTACAAATAGCAAAGCTATGTACAATATTCACATATATACAATAATCAATAACACAACACCATTGCAATTCCCCTGCAACGACGCCATTTTGATGATCGGACTTTTGTGTGGTCTAGAATTTCACAAATAAAATCTCGTTGCAATATAGTTTCTAAACCAACATCAATCCTTTCATGCAAAAATTTGTTTGTCACAAGTACAAATCCCTAAAATCTATAAACTGAAGTATTTAAACCTCAGGTCGTTCTCCCTAGGAATTGTAATAAAGTGTTCTCGTTATTGGTTATGAGTTATGTTTGGGGTTTTTGAGATATTAGACATGAAATGTAAATGATAATAAAAATAAACTAACAACTAGAAAAGCTCTTGACAAGGAATGAGAACTAGAAGTCCTATCCTAGTTGTCTTTCTCAATTGTGACCACAATTATCCATTGCTACCACTTAGTTAACCTCTAACCATGGAGGAAAGTCAAGTGGATGAATCAACTTGATTCCACAAGTCCTAGCCAACTCCCAAGGGAAAGACTAGCTTTAGTGGTATCCAAATCAATTAGCAACTTCTAATTATAGATCAACAAAGGAATTAGATAACTCAAGCGTCACTAATTACTTCACCTAGGCCAAGAGGAACAAAATCTACACTAAAATCCAACCAAGCATTTCATCAAACACTTGGAAGGCATAAAAGGAAAGCAAAGTAATTTGATAACAACAATGAAATCTAACAACTACTTATTGCAAGGAATTAATAACAACAATCAAAAGAAACACAATTATTATGAATTACCTCAAATTGAATTGGAAGAAAATAGAAGGAACAAGAGTAGATCTACAATAAAGCATAGAAACAACATAAAGGAAATTACAACAAAAGAATAGAGGAATTATAAATGCAACAACAAAGAATTGAGAAGAAGAATTGAGAAGAAGAAGAAGAAGAAGAAAGCATGAATTGCAACCTAGATCTAGATTATTGAACTAAACCTAATCCTAATTCTAATTCTAGAGAGAAGTTAGAGATTCTCTCTCTAAAACTAACCTAAACTAAACTAATGATCAAAAGTATCTTAATTCCCCTTCAATTCTTGGCTTAAATAGCATCAGAAATGAGTTGGATTGGGCCCACAATTCTAAAATCTATAACCGAGAGTATTGATCCCAGGTCGTTCTCCCTATGAATTGCTTTAGAATGTGCATCATTGATTAGGAAAGCTTTTATGGTTTTGAGAATTGGTGCAAGAATTTAAACTAGCAAGGCAATCAACAATTAATTGGAATAAAAGCCTTGGCCAAGGGTAAGTATTGGAAGTTCCATCATTATAGTTTCCTTCAATTGTGATAAGAGTTGATTGTTGCTTCACTTAGTTAGCCCCCTAACAATGGAGGAAAGTCAAGTGAGATTAACTAACTTGAGTCACAAGTCCTAGTCTCACCTTAGGGAAGTCTAGCTTTAGTGCACTCCAAGTCAATTAGCAATTCTCAATTCATAATCTTCAATTGATATCAACTACTCAAGTGTCTCCAATAACTCAATCCCTAAGCCAAGTAAGAGAAATCTACTCCATAGCTAAGGTTGTCATTATAACAAATAATTGGTAGGCAATTATAGAATACATGATGCAATTGAGAGAAGAGAATTGAATCAAAGCTATCAAATCCAAACAATCATCAACAATCATACAATTAAATAAAACCTCAATTCATTAATCTAATTTCAAAGTAACAAAATGAACCAAATTTAGATCTAAGGAATTGAATCGAAAGAACATCAATTAAGAGTAGAAGAAGAGTAGATCTACACTTGTAGCAAAACAAAAAATCAATTATCAATGGATCTCACCAAGAATTCCAAGGAAACTTGCAATGGAGGATGAAAACCTAGAGAGAAGTTGGAGTTTCTCTCTCTAGAAATAAAATATAACTAACTTCCTAAAATATCTAGAATTATGACTAACTACTCTCACACTCCTAATCATTGGTCTTCTTAAGCTTTTCTCTCCAAAATCTGCTCCAAAACAGGGCCTGGGAACCCCCTGAAATCGTTGGGCACGTGTTTCATTTAAAAAATTATGTGTGCACATCGATGCGTATGCGCACTGCACGCGTACGCATCCTTGGGCTCTTTTGCGACCTGTGCGCAGGCGTACGGTGCGCGTGAGCGTCATAAGGGATATGGCCCATCCATATAGGTGCGCGGGCTCCTCGCTCGGCTCCACTGCGGTGGCTCTGGATGAACGCATCCACGCGTACGCGCACAGTGCGCGTGCGCGTGCATGTACAAATTCAATTCTTTGATTTTATTTCATGCTCCTTCCATTCATGCATGCTTCCTTCATTCCTCTTAGCCATTTTTGCCATGTAACTTCTGAAATCACTCAACAAATGGATCAAGGCATCTAATGGTAATTGAGAAGGATTACAATGTATCAATTTTGATGCAAAAGAAGCATATTTTCATCTATGAGGAAAAATGGGAAAGAGACACAAAATCATGCAGTTTTATATGAATAAGTGTGGAAGATCATTGATAAAACCCTTAGATTCTATGCATGATAAACCCTAAAAATGGGGTTTATCAACCTCCCCACACTTAAAGTCTAGCATGTCCTCATGCTAAGGGAAAGCAAAAGATCAAAGGACTACAAGGGCGTAGGACTCATGTGATGCGATCTACCTACATGAATGCAACTATGGTGTATGCTACTATCTACTTGGCCAAGAGTAATTCAATCTTTCTAGAAGACACATATGTATATGCACATAGGGCAAGATGATGGGCAATGTATGAACTCTACTAATTCTAGTCATCAAAGTGAAATATGCATAACTTGTATGAAGAACGCTCGCAAGAGCTGGGAATAAGGAATTGAGCTTCGAACCCCTCACCGGAAGTATTTGCACTCTATTCGCTTGGTGTATAGGGGTGGATCACTCAATCCTCCCCTACTTCATGCTTTTCCGAAATTTGTTTTTCTTTTAACAATCAACATATATTCCATGCATGCATACAAGTATCATGGGGTCTTTTCTTTAGGTTATAATGGGGCTAGGGTCAAGGTAGGGATGCATATTTGGTCAAGTGAGCTTGAGATTTGAATCTTTGACGAGTTTAAACTTCTCACCTACCCTATGACATCTCATACAATTTTAAAGCTAACCTAACTACCCATTCTTTCACTTTTTAACATACTCACGCGTTTTCTTTTCATTTCACAACACTCATGCATTAATTCTTGTTGACTTTACTTTGGGGCATTTTGTCCCCTTTTTTTATTTCTTTCTTTTTTTCTTTTCTTTTTCATACTATTTTTCTTTTTTTTTTTTCATTTTTTTCTTGTAATATATGCAAAAACATCAATGCACAAGGTTTTACATTTAATCAATACAGGAGCATGTACCCAATTCCCAATATTTACAATAAATATAAAATTACCCTTTTATTCCCCTAATGTCCCAAGATTCCCACACTTCAATGATACACATACGCTAGCCTAAGCTAATCAAAGATCCAAATAAAGGACATTTATTGTTTTTCGCTTTAAGGCTTGTAATGTGCTAGATTAAGAACAAAGTGGGTCAATCGTAGGCTCAAATTGGCTAACAAAGGAAGATAAAAGGTGAAGTTATTTGGGTAAGTGGGGTAGATGAAACGATGGCCTCAATCATATACATGCATGAGTACAAGGAATAATGGACATATAGAATTAAACAAATCAAAGATCACAATCGTAGGAAGAGAACAATGCACACAAGAAGGGAGAATAAGTGGTTATAAGATGTAACCACACCATTAGGCTCAAAACTCGCTTGCTTGTGGTCTTGGCTCAAATCCCATGTTCCAAAATACATTCTTCAAACAAGCTAAGCATCAAAAGATTTTCAAATTTCAAAATTGGTAGGTTCGCCCTAAAATTCTAGTTTTCTAGAATAGAAGTCATTGCTCTAACCAAGTGGATTTATTAAGAGATACTAATATACAAAAGGCGCCAAAAAATGAAAGACCTAATATGCAATCTACTCTAATTAAGAAAAGAGGTTCAAGGAATTTATTCGGGTGTTACCTACGAAGACCAGTCGGCCGACCGACCTCCCCACACTTAGAAGTTGGCACGGTCCTCCGTGCCTTGAGTGAGACGGAGTGGTGGATCGGCTTCCGAGTGTCCATCCTCTTCATCATTATCGCTTTTCTCATTATCGGTACCGGTGGAAGTGGAAATTTCCGGTTTTTCCATAGGTGGTGCTAGGCAACTTAGAAGCTTTTTGACAAAAGTGTATTGGCGTTGGTTATGCCGTTCATAACGGTCAAGCTTCTTGTGGAGTTCCTCAATGCGTTGCATGGGTGATTTTGGTAGTGCGGAAGATGTGGAGGGAATGCTCACGGGGACAGTTAGCGGAGGCTCTTCGGTGTCCGTCGGAGGGTAAAGATATCTCTCGGTTGGAACAACATCTCCATCCACCGGGATCATGGCCCTTCTATCCTTGGTCTCTCGGGGAACACCGGCTGCGGCGACTAAGTCGGTCACTAGAGCGGGAAAAGGTAGATTTCCCTTAGCGTGGATGCAGCCCATAGATTGGAGGATGAGACGGAGAATATGCACCGGTCTCTCTATGAGGACACACCAAACCAACAAGGCTAACTCGGCAGTGATAGAGGAGCCATGGCTGCTTGGGAGCACATAGTGGGCTAGAATTTGGGCCCATGCTTGAGCCTCTCTGGTGAGAAAGCGTGCGGTGATGCCCTTGGGTCGGGGTCTCATCCTTCCTCGAATCCAGAATGATTCGGGTATGGCAATGACCTTAAGGATAGCATCCCAATCAAACGCACGTTGGCACCGTGCCGAAAAAATCTCTTGATAAGCATCAACCCCTTCCGCTAATGGTCCAGTCTTAAGCACATTTTGAATGGCCTCCTCCGTGACGGGAACTTGCCTTCAGCGCACAAATACCGATGTAAAGGAAGAGTAGTGGTAATTGGTGTAAAATTTAACCACCCAAGACAAGTTTGCCTCCCGTGGCTTCCTCAATAGGAATTCCCATTGTCGCCATTCGATGCGGGGCATAATGAGCGGTATGACATGAGCCGGAGGGGCTAGAAGGGGCTTCGCATGATAGTTCCTCGGCTTGATCAAGGGATAAAAAAGTTCACAATAGCGGTTGGGGAACTTGTTCGGATCCCTTGCCAGATTGTCTTTTTCCAAAACATCAATGTTAGCATCGCTCCTAGTCTTGGTGATGAGGGGCTTAGCTCGCGGGCCTTGTTGTGCTTTGCTAGTAGACCGTGATGGTGCCTTCTTGGGCACCTTTCTATTGTCTCTTTTGATCACCATCCTAGAAAAGAAGGAAAGGTGGTGAAATTAAGCTTAAAGAGGCGCCAAAAAAGAATAATCATGCAAGTGATAAAGCACAAAAGAATAAATGGCTTAGATACATGATAGCTGCAACATGTAACTGATGGGATATTTTAGTGGAAAAACGAATTTCTCCAAAACACCCAAAACTAACCGGCAAGTGCACCGGGTCGCATCAAGTAATAATAACTCACGGGAGTGAGGTCGATCCCACAGGGATTGAAGGATTGAGCAATTTTAGTTTAGTGGTTGATTTAGTCAAGCGAATCAAGATTTGGTTGAGTGATTTGTGATTTGCAGAATTTAAATTGCATGGAAAGAAAAGGGAATGGGTAATTGACATGAAATTAAAGAGAACAGGAATTTAAATGCTGAATCTTAAAGAACAAGAAATTAAATGGCAGAAACTTAGAACGCAAGAAATGTAAATTGCAGAATCTTAAAGTGCAAGAGATGTAAATAGCTTGAATTGTAAAGGGAATTGGGAGTTGGATTTGCAGAAATTAAACGAGGGAAAGTAAATTGCAACCAACAGAGAAGTAAAAGAACACTTGGATTGAACCGGATCTAAAAACAGAATTGTAAATAAGCATGAAAACAGTAAACAGGGAATGGGAAATGGGAATTCCGGATCTCAGGACCCAAGATACTAGATAACCAAGTCTAGATCTCAATGCCTTCCTAGATCCAACAAGAACAATTGCAAAGGAATTGTAAATTGCAAAGAAAGTAGATGAAGAACAATTAACAGAAATTAAATTCAATAAGCAGTAGAAGAAACAGAGAGATCTTCGGATGAGATTGAAACAAAATTCCTTCAATTCTCCAACCCAAGATCCAATACAATTGCAATTGAAATTGAAAGCAATAAAACTAAGAGGAAGAGAGTGGAATTCTCCTTCCCCGAAACTAAGAAATTAAAGATCACTCAATATCCAAAGCTCTCCGAAAACTATTATGAAAACTCAAAAGGAAAGCTCCCTTAAGAACTTGAATTCTATCCTATTTATACACTTTCTTCAAATGATCTTCAAACCTTGAGTTGGGCCTTTGCTCTTGGTGGAATTGGGTTGAGAGAGGCCTTGGTTGATTGCTCTTGGAGTTTGGAGAGGAACCAAAGTGAACCAAGTGAACCGGGTTGGAGTTTTGCAAAAGTTTGAGTAAAAGTTTGACCAAAAGTTTGAGGCAAACTTTTGGTCCAACTTTTCATATCAGCCCCCATGTTTTGCTGATACCCACGTTGGTGCAAAAGTTAGGGGTCTAACTTTTGCTCCAACGTTGGCCTTCCTTAGTGCACTTATGGCACCAACGTTAGCCCAAAAGTTAGAGGCTAACGTTGGCGCAAACTTTTGGTGCCCAGGGAGTGTTTTTCTCATGCCAACGTTAGCCACAAAGTTAGGGGCTAACGTTGGCGCAAACTTTTGGTGCCCAGGGAGTGTTTTTCTCATGCCAACGTTAGCCACAAAGTTAGGGGCTAACGTTGGCGCAAACTTTTGGTGCCCAGGGAGTAACTTTCATGTGCCAACGTTAGCCTAAAAGTTAGGGGCTAACGTTGGGGCTAACTTTTCACCCAAAAGTTTGTGCAAAAGTTTGAGGCTAACTTTTGGTCCAGCTTTTTGCTTCCTGGTTCATTTTCACTTATTCCATTGTCCTTTCTTTACTCCTAGCCATTCCTTCTTGCTTCAACCTTTCTCCAAGCTTTCTTCACCTATTATTAATCAACCAAACACATCAAAGCTATGCTTAAAATCATGAGATATTCATTTTATCATAATATGTGACAATTATAGCCTAAAACCTCATGAAATAGCATGAATTCATACATGGTTGATTCAATCAGAGGAATCATGAAAATCTACCCAAATTAGCTTACTTGTAGCTCAAGAAAGCGCACAATTCAAGTGAAAACAAAAGAAAAAGACTAGTGAAACTAGGCTAAGATGACTTGTCATCACAACACCAAACTTAAAGCTTGCTTGTCCCCAAGCAAGAAAAAAAAAATTTATTGAGAAGAAAGGATGAAATGGAAGAGGATGTTCATGCTAGCAGAGTATTATTGATAGTTCATGGGATTTTGTGTGGATATGTAAATACTCACTTCTTATTGACTCCTAGGCCTAGAAAGTCTCCTTCAAGCTTCAAGCAACATACTGCTATGACCTCTCATTATTCCTTTATCCTTGGCTATTACTTTGTTCATAAGCTTTAATTGAGTGTCATGTGTAGCAAGTTCATTTCCTTTTCTTTATACTTGACACATTATTCACTATAGACACTTGGCTCACATTTCTTCTTAGAACATTGATGCCCAACACCTCTTTGGGCTGCTAAATGCCTTGTAGTTAGGTTGCTCTTGATTGTGGACTTTCAGCTGATGATCCCGGGTTAGTTAACCCAAGTCACCGAGTGTTGATGCACTCCAAAGAGCTTAATAATCCAAGCAGATCCTAATACAAAGACACCACAGGCATATATTCTAAGGTTCAAGCTATTGGTGTCCAGCTTTGTTTCTTTTTGTTTTTCTTTTGTTCTGCTACTTCTTTTTTTCTTTCTTTTTGTTTTTCTTTCTAACCAAGGATTTTTATTCGATTGAGATTCATAGACAGTAGGCCACTCTATACTTAGAAGGAGATATCCTGGCTCTTTATTCACTAAAAGTGAGCTATTGTACAATCACACACATACCACCACTTACTTTTATTCTACTTCTATCTAACAGAGACCATCTTACTTCACATTCAAATATTTCTTTTATTGAACTTAAAGATGCAGGGGACAAAACCTGCTTTTTGCTAAGTGAAAGTAAACACACAAGCACACACATAGACTAGCTTACTTATTCTAAGATTGATTCTACTTGTATTAGATGAACACTTTAACAAAACACAAGTCAAAGCATTTTTCAATAGCAAGAGTCAAGTGTAAATACAACCCATTGGTTTGCAGTTCCTTTGTCCTTCCTTCTGTTGTGCCCTTTTGAGTTATGATGCATAGTGTCTTTAACTGGTGGTGAATTCCCTGCATAATTCTCAACAGTTGCTTGCTTCTCAAGCCCTTAGATGACCAGTTAGTATGCATGAGTTGAGTGTGGCTTGTGGATTTAATTTGGTGTGGGGACACCAAACTTAAGCTCTTGCCACTTCTCTGGATACAACAGGTTAACTCTAGGCAAAATCTTGTATCCTTGCTAAAGGTTATAAAGTTAAGACTAAAAAGCAGTTAAGTGGTTGAATAATTTGTTCGATTGCTTGGAGCTAACAATGTGCAGGAGATTAGAATGTGCTTTTGAATGAGGTTTTGGTGGAACACCAAACTTAGAATCCTCCATTCTCCTTTAAGTTGTTTTTGGTATGCAACACCAAACTTAGCTCCTTGCAATACATATCAATTATTCAACATTTTTATTGAAAAGGCTATGAAAAGGAAACTACCTCAGGTTGGGTTGCCTCCCAACAAGCGCTCTTCTATTGTCATTAGCTTGACATCCTTCGATTCCTTTCAAGAAGGCTGTAGGTTCTGGACCTCTTTTTCCTTATCCCATTGTCCTCCCAAGTACAGCTTTGCTCTGTGACCATTTGCTGTGAATTGATTCTTTGTTGCTTCATCTAGCAGTTCAATGCTCCCATAAGGAAAAACCTTTGTCACCAAGTATGGACCAGTCCACTTTGACTTCAGTTTGCCAGGGAAAATCTTAAGCCTTGAATTATACAGGAGCACTTGCTGTCCTGGCTTGAATTCCTTCTTTGTGATTTTTTTGTCATGCCACCTCTTAGCTCTTTCCTTGTATATCTTAGCGCTCTCATAAGCTTCTATCCTGAATTCATCTAACTCATTTAGTTGCAACAACCTTTTTTCTCCTGCAGCTTGGGAATCAAGGTTGAGGAGTTTAGTGGCCCAAAAAGCTCTGTGTTCAAGCTCTACAGGGAGGTGGCAGGATTTGCCATACAATAGCTGAAAGGGTGACTTGCCAATAGGAGTTTTGAAAGCTGTCCTGTATGCCCATAATGCATCATCTAGCTTCCTAGCCCAATCTTTTCTTGTGCTTCCCACTGTTTTCTCTAGGATCTTCTTTAACTCCCTATTTGCTAGTTCAGCCTGGCCATTAGTCTGAGGGTGGTAAGGTGTAGCCACTTTATGGATTACTCCATATTTGTAGAGGAGCTTCTCCATCTGTTTGTTGCAAAAGTGACTTCCACCATCACTGATTAGACTCTTGGGCACTCCATATCTTGTGAAAATGTGCTTTTTAAGGAATTGGAGGACAATCTGTGCATCACAAGTGGTCGTAGCTATGGCTTCCACCCACTTTGAGACATATTCCACTGCGACTAAGATATATCTGAAAGAATAGGAAGGGGGAAAGGGCCCCATGAAATCAATTCCCCATAGATCAAATAATTCCAGTTCCAAGATGAAATTTTGAGGCATCTCATTCCTTCTTGTTAATCCTCCTGTTTTCTGGCATTCATTACATTGGTGGACATATTCTCTGGCATCCTTGAAAATAGTTGGCCAATAGAAGCCGCTCTGCAATATCTTTGCAGCTGTCTTCTCTGGGCCAAAGTGTCCACCATAAGCTGAACCATGACAGTGCCACAGGATATCCCTCATTTCACTCTCAGGGACACACCTTCTAATTACTCCATCAGAACATCTCTTGAACAGGAAGGGTTCATCCCATAAGAATTTCTTTCCCTCATTGATTAACTTCTTCACTTGTTGCTTAGAAAAGTCTTGAGGTATCTTTCTTCCCACTTTGTAGTTTGCTATGTCGGCAAACCAGGGTGCTTGCTGGATCTGCAAAAGGTGCTCATCTGGGAAACTTTCATTCATGGGCTGAGATGCTTGTTGAATTGTTTCATGTGGTAGCCTCGACAAATGGTCTGCAACCCAGTTTTCAGTGCCCTTCCTGTCTCTTACCTCAATGTCAAACTCTTGTAAGAGCAATATCCACCTGATAAGTCTTGGTTTAGCATCCTGTTTTGACATCAAATACTTAAGTGCAGCATGGTCAGTATAAACCACAACTTTGGATCCTATTAAGTATGATCTAAACTTATCAAAAGCATAAACTACAGCTAGCAACTCCTTCTCCGTTGTGGTGTAATTTCTTTGGGCCTCATTCAACACCTACTTGCATAATATATGACATGATGTAAGTTGCCCTTCTTTTGCCCAAGTACAGCACCAATTGCAAGGTCACTTGCATCACACATGAGTTCAAAGGGTAACTCCCAATCCGGAGGTGTGATGATTGGTGCTGTTGTGAGTTTGTTTTTTAAAGTTTCAAAGGCTTGCTGGCAGTTTTCATCAAAAATAAAAGGGTTATCAAGCATTAGTAGATTACTCAAAGGTTTAGCTATTTTTGAAAAATCCTTGATAAACCTTCTGTAGAATCCGGCATGCCCCAAGAAACTTCTAACAGATTTCACATTAATTGGTGGAGGGAGTTTTTCTATGACTTCAACCTTTGCCTTATCAACCTCTATCCCTTTTCTTGAAACTTTATGGCCAAGAACAATCCCTTCGGGTACCATGAAGTGGCATTTCTCCCAGTTCAAAACTAAATTAGTTTCTTGGCACCGTTTCAAGACAAGGGTTAAATGGTTTAGGCAAGCATTGAAATTATCACCAAAAACAGAGAAGTCATCCATGAAGACTTCTAAAAACATTTCGACCATATCAGAGAAAATGGAGAGCATACACCTTTGAAATGTGGCAGGGGCGTTGCAGAGCCCAAAGGGCATCCTCCGGTATGCAAAGACTCCGAATGGACATGTAAAGGCAGTTTTCTCTTGGTCCTTGGGGTCCACCATGATTTGATTATACCCAGAATATCCGTCCAAAAAGCAATAATAGGCATGGCCGGCCAACCTTTCCAGCATCTGATCAATGAATGGGAGAGGGAAATGATCCTTCCTGGTGGCATCATTCAATCTTCTATAGTCTATGCACATCCTCCACCCAGTCACTGTTCTAGTGGGGATCAACTCATTCTTCTCATTAGTGATGACCGTCATTCCTTCTTTCTTTGGTACAACTTGAACCGGGCTTACCCATGGGTTGTCAGATATTGGGAAGATTATCCCTGCATTCCACAACTTCATTACTTCCTTCTGGACAACTTCCTTCATTGTGGGATTTAGCCTTCTTTGTGGTTGAACCACTGGTTTGGAATTATCTTCCAAGAGGATCTTATGCATACATACTGCAGGGCTGATTCCCTTCAGGTCATCAATGGTCCATCCTAAAGCATCTTTGTGAGCTTTGAGTACATCAAGAAGTTCTCCTTCTTCCTTCTTTGTCAGGGATGAATTAATGATTACTGGAAAGCTCTCCGATGTGCCAAGGAATGCATATTTGAGATGGGTGGGTAATGGTTTCAGTTCTTGTTTTCGTACTTCTTCCTTCTTGACTTGTTTTTCATCTTACTCACTGGAAGTCTCAGCTACTTGTTCCCTTGTTACCCCTTGATTTCCTTCTTGCTCTTGTGGACTTTCTTCCAGCATTTCTTCCACCAAACTCTCTATCATGTCCACTCTCACATAATCCTCTTGCTCAGGATTGTGTTGCATTGACTTGAAGACATTTATGACCATTTGTTCATTGTGGACCCTGAAGATCATTTCTCCTTTTTCTACATCAATAGTGGCTCTTGCTGTGGCTAGAAATGGCCTTCCTAAAATGATTGAATTGTTTCCTTCCTCTTCAGTATCCAAAATCACAAAATCTGCTGGGAAAATAAACTCCCCAACCTTTACCAACAGATTTTCCACAATTCCAGTGGGTGTTTTGATTGATCTGTCAGCCATGACCAATGACATCCTAGTGGGTTTAAGCTCTTCTATAGTAAGTTTTCTCATCATTGAGAGAGGCGTTAAGTTGATGCTGGCACCAAGGTCACATAGAGCTTTGTTGAGAATTATTCTGCCAATGGTGCATGAGACTACAAAGCTTCCTGGATCCTTGAGTTTTGGTGGAATGCCCCTTTGAATCAAAGCACTGCATTCCTCGGTGAGTAACACGGTTTCCTTCTCAAGCCAACTTCTTTTCTTGTTGATAAGCTCCTTCAAAAACTTGGCATACAGAGGCATTTGCTCAAGTGCTTCAGCAAAAGGAATATTGATTTCCAGCTTTTTGAAGGTTTCAAGGAACTTGTGAAAATGCTGGTCCTTGGTTTCTTTATTGAACCTCTGGAGATATGGCAGTGGAGGTATAAAGGTTTTCTCTACTTGTTGCTTTTGATTCTTGGTTGGCTTTTCAACTGCTTCATTCCTTTCTTTTGGAATTTTTGGTTGTTCCCCCTTTGCTTGAGTTTGTTTTGAGGCTTCCTTGCTTGCCATTGCATCATCATCATTGGCTTCCTATGTGTGTGTTGGTTGTTCCTCTTCTATTGGTCTTTTGCTGCTCTCTACTTGCTTCTTAGTAGTGTCATTGTTGCTCATCAATGTTCTCCCACTCCTTAATTGTATTGCCTTGCATTCTTCCTTAGTATTTGGGATTGTGTCACTCGGCAGTGAGCTTGAAGGTCTCTCAAGAGAAATCTGCTTGGAGATTTGCCCCATCTGTCTCTCTAGGCTTTTCAGGGATGCTTCCTGATTCTTGGTTACCATTTCCTGGTGTTTCAACATTTTGTCTATCACGGCCTCCAAGTTAGTGATTCTCTGGGCTTCAGGTGATACTTGAGGTGGGTTATGAGATGTGGGTGGTGGATGATAGGAATTTTGGTTGGTGGGTTGGTTATTGGATTGGTACTGGTTGGGGTTGGGGTAGTTGTTTTGAGGTTTTCTGTAGGGGTTTTGGTTGGTTTGCTGCTGGTTGTGGTTTTGGTTGCTTCTTGGGTTGTTTTGGTTTGAGTTCCTCTGCCATGGTTGTTGGTTTTGGGTATGATTATCTCCCCATCTGAGGTTTGGGTGGTTCTTCCAGGATGGATTGTATGTATCACCATACACTTCATTTGGTCCTTGGTTGTGCATATACTGTACTTGCTCTTGTTGTTGTTCTTCTTGAGTTTCTTCACTCTGTCCCCATGTGGTTGATGGTTGGCTAGTGTTAACTGCTGCAACTTGGAGACTATCAATCCTCTTGGCCATTTGCTCAAATTGTTGTTGAATTTGCTGCTGCATCATCTTGTTTTGAGCCAAGATTGAGTCCACTCCTTCTAGCTCTATTACTCCTCTTCTTTGTGATGGTTGGCAGTTTCTTTGATGAGCAAAGAAATATTGGTTGTTAGCCACCATATCAATGAAATTTTGAGCTTCCTCTGCAGTTTTCATGAGTTGCAAGGAACCTCCAGCTGAGTGGTCAAGTGATTCTTGAGCCTTTAGGGTGAGTCCTTCATAGAAGTTCTGTAGCTTGTCCCACTCAGTGAACATTTCTGGTGGACATTTCCTCAGCAGAGCCTTGTATCTCTCCCATGCTTCATACAGATTTTCAGCATCCAATTGTGTGAACGTTTGTACCTCAGTTTTCAGCCTGTTAACCCTTTGAGGTGGATAGAATTTGGCTAGAAATTTAGTCACCAAATCATCCCAGCTAGTGATGCTTCCTTGAGGAAAAGTTTCAAGCCATTGTGCGGCCTTGTCCCTTAATGAGAACGGGAACAACAGAATCTTGTAGGTCTCAGGATTCACGCCATTGGACTTGACAGTGTCACAAATCCTTAAGAAGGTAGACAGATGTTGATTTGGATCCTCCAATGGTCCTCCCCCAAACGAGCAGTTGTTTTGGACCAATGTAATGAGTTGTGGCTTTAATTCAAAGTTATTTGCATTGACATTAGGGGTGAGAATGCTGCTTCCACAATGTCTAGCATTTGCAAAGGTATAGGAGGCCGGAACTCTCCTCTGGGGTGGATTGTTATTGTTGTTGTCTGCTCCACCTGGTGGATTGGTTGAATGTTCCTCCATATCTTGGAATTCTTCTTCTGATCCCTCTTTTCCAACAATATTTTCCCCTCTTTCCGCTCTTCTTAACCTTCTAAGAGTTCTTTCGTCTTGTTCATGAAAGATGGGTGTATTTCTTCTTGTACCTGACATACAAGCAGAACATAAGAAACACACAAACCAGTGACACTTCAATCTATTGCTAGAATGAAGTTTTAGTTAGCTTAAGCAAAAATTCAAACAGTTAGTGGGTTAATTGAAAATTAAAAGAACAGAAAATAAAAAGAAAAAAAAATGCTAGATCTAGATCACCACCTCACTTAATCATTGTCAATCTAATCAATCCCCGGCAACGGCGCCAAAAACTTGATGGGATATTTTAGTGGAAAAACAAATTTCTCCAAAACACCCAAAACTAACTGGCAAGTGCACCGGGTCGCATCAAGTAATAATAACTCACGGGAGTGAGGTCGATCCCACAGGGATTGAAGGATTGAGCAATTTTAGTTTAGTGGTTGATTTAGTCAAGCGAATCAAAATTTGGTTGAGTGATTTGTGATTTGCAGAATTTAAATTGCATGGAAAGAAAAGGGAATGGGTAATTGACATGAAATTAAAGAGAACAGGAATTTAAATGCTGAATCTTAAAGAACAAGAAATTAAATGGCAGAAACTTAGAACGCAAGAAATGTAAATTGCAGAATCTTAAAGTGCAAGAGATGTAAATAGCTTGAATTGTAAAGGGAATTGGGAGTTGGATTTGCAGAAATTAAACGAGGGAAAGTAAATTGCAACCAACAGAGAAGTAAAAGAACACTTGGATTGAACCGGATCTAAAAACAGAATTGTAAATAAGCATGAAAACAGTAAACAGGGAATGGGAAATGGGAATTCCGAATCTCAGGACCCAAGAGACTAGATAACCAAGTCTAGATCTCAATGCCTTCCTAGATCCAACAAGAACAATTGCAAAGGAATTGTAAATTGCAAAGAAAGTAGATGAAGAACAATTAACAGAAATTAAATTCAATAAGCAGTAGAAGAAACAGAGAGATCTTCGGATGAGATTGAAACAGAATTCCTTCAATTCTCCAACCCAAGATCCAATACAATTGCAATTGAAATTGAAAGCAATAAAACTAAGAGGAAGAGAGTGGAATTCTCCTTCCCCGAAACTAAGAAATTAAAGATCACTCAATATCCAAAGCTCTCCGAAAACTATTATGAAAACTCAAAAGGAAAGCTCCCTTAAGAACTTGAATTCTATCCTATTTATACACTTTCTTCAAATGATCTTCAAGCCTTGAGTTGGGCCTTTGCTCTTGGTGGAATTGGGTTGAGAGAGGCCTTGTTTGATTGCTCTTGGAGTTTGGAGAGGAACCAAAGTGAACCAAGTGAACCGGGTTGGAGTTTTGCAAAAGTTTGAGTAAAAATTTGACCAAAAGTTTGAGGCAAACTTTTGGTCCAACTTTTCATATCAGCCCCCATGTTTTGCTGATACCCACGTTGGTGCAAAAGTTAGGGGGTCTAACTTTTGCTCCAACGTTGGCCTTCCTTAGTGCACTTATGGCGCCAACGTTAGCCCAAAAGTTAGAGGCTAACGTTGGCGCAAACTTTTGGTGCCCAGGGAGTGTTTTTCTCATGCCAACGTTAGCCACAAAGTTAGGGGCTAACGTTGGCACAAACTTTTGGTGCCCAGGGAGTGTTTTTCTCATGCCAACGTTAGCCACAAAGTTAGGGGCTAACGTTGGCGCAAACTTTTGGTGCCCAGGGAGTAACTTTCATGTGCCAACGTTAGCCCAAAAGTTAGGGGCTAACGTTGGGGCTAACTTTTCACCCAAAAGTTTGTGCAAAAGTTTGAGGCTAACTTTTGGTCCAGATTTTTTCTTCCTGGTTCATTTTCACTTATTCCATTGTCCTCTCTTTACTCCTAGCCATTCCTTCTTGCTTCAACCTTTCTCCAAGCTTTCTTCACCTATCATTAATCAACCAAACACATCAAAGCTATGCTTAAAATCATGAGATATTCATTTTATCATAATATGTGACAATTATAGCCTAAAACCTCATGAAATAGCATGAATTCATACATGGTTGATTCAATCAGAGGAAGCATGAAAATCTACCCAAATTAGCTTACTTGTAGCTCAAGAAAGTGCACAATTCAAGTGAAAACAAAAGAAAAAGACTAGTGAAACTAGGCTAAGATGACTTGTCATCAGTAACTAAGGCAATAATGTAGATCATAGCTAGTCACTAGCATGTGATACATGAGTGGTATAGGCATGCAAACAAGAAGCATGAGAAGCGCACACTCTTAACAACGACAACAAGAAGTAAGAAAAATAGGGGATGAGCTTGTAGAAATGAAGCAAGAAAGGTAGTAAGCTCAATGTATACATGAACAAACAAGTGAATGAGAAAGAACACCAAAATAGAGAACACTTAGTCAAAATAATTCCAAGAAGTCATATGGGTCTTTCATCAAACACTTGGTGTGCATCCCTTTATGACAAAAACTTAGAGAAGAGTGACAATGTAGCATCCCATAAAGCATCAACAATCATCATATCATACCACTAAATACAAAAGAAAGCAAGTAAATTAAACAAACTCATCAATGCAAGAGTAAGCTCCACTTGGAACACCTATGAGAAAATGAAAAGAAATAAGGAAATAAAATGCAATAAACAAAGAGAACATAAATGCGACTACTTAAGAAAAAGAGTAAGAGCATGTAACTAAGGGAATGGCAAAAGGGAAAAGGAAACAAAAAATTAGCAAGGAGGAGTACCTTGAGGGGAGAGGAGGAGATAGGGTATGGAGGTGAGAGAAAGGTTAGTGAAGAAGAAGAGAGGGAAGAGAGAAAAGAGAGGTGTGGGTCCGCCGAAGGTGGTGGTTGCCGCCGGTGGTGGCGGAGAAAAAGAGGTAGGGATGGTAGAGGAGGGTAGAGGTGAAGAAGAGAGGTTGTGGTAAGAAGAAAGAAAGAAAATGGAGGGAGAAAGGCACACTCTCATTAAATTAGTTCGCGAAATCGACGCGCGCGCGCCATGCATGCGTGCGCATGCATGCGCAAAATCAGTAACGACGCGGACGCGCACAGTGCGCGTGTGCGTGAGGTAGCGAAATGTGAGTGTGCGCGCGAGCGCCAGGTGCGCATGCGCATGCATATGTGTTGTGCCCTCAGCACAGGTTGGGCACAACTCTGGCCCAACTCTCGGGAAAAAGGACCAGAAAATAAAATTTGGTGAGCGACGCGGATGCACACGGTGCGCTGACGCGTCGATTGGCATTATGGTCGAGGTACGCGTGCACGCCTGGTGCACATCGGTTAGGCCAAAATTCACATCGGCGCGTAAGCGTGCATGACGCGTGCACGCCGGTAAAAAAAAAAAAGAAAGAAAAAAAAGAATTTTTTTTCTCCTCTTCCATCTTCTTTTGTTTATCGCATTCGTATACTTCTACTCTTTACATTTCAATTTTGATTTTATAGCCTGTTTTCTTTTTTTTCTAAGTTTCTCATTTTAATAATGGTGTTGCGTTCTTATACTCAATTGTTGAGAACTTCTTGCATTGTTTTGGTGCTTGGTGACTTGTTTAACATTAATGATCATATTTGTTCCACACACAAGATTAGTTCTTTAGTCCCTCCTCATTCATTATTCTTTGTTTTTGTGCTTCATTATCATTGAGTTTGGATGGGACCCAATGCTTTCATGCTTATCACTAATCTTGTTTGTGTCAATCCTTATTTGAACTTGATGCTCAATATGCTCTTCATGTTTTGACTTTATTCTTGCATCAAGTATTAGTTAATATGCCATTAGCTTATATTGCTTTCTCACTTACATGCGTAGCTAACATGTAGTGAGAACCATACTCTTATTTGGCATTAGCCCCCGCCTATGCTCAATTTGGTTTGATACATTCGTTGTAGGCTTAATTTTCTTTCTTTTTCTCTCTTTTTAGGATTGGCCACCAAGAAAGGAAAAAAGGAAAAGCTTTTAAATGGGGGCAACAAACAAGTCATCCACACAATCTTTTGAAGAACTCATCAATTGTAGCAACCCATCCACATTGCTCTTCTTTGCATGCATCGAGGACGGTGCAATCTTCAAGTGTGGGGAGGTCGTCTGACCTATCTCTGTGGGTAATAATTTTCTTGTTCAACACTAGTTCTTTGTTTTCTTTGTTAGATAGTTGTTGCATTGCATGATAGGTTGCATGTTAGTTAGAATTTGTACATATTTTTACCACTTCTTTCCTATTAGGACTACTTGGTTAGGGTGATGATTTCTTTTCCAAGAAATTGTTCTTAGGGCAACCTACCAATTTAAAAATTTTTGGTTGAACTTGCTTGAAAGAATTTATTTTGGATCATGTTTTTGAGCTAAGAACACAAGCAAGTTAGATTTGAGCCTAATGGTGTGATTACATCTTATAACCACTTATTTTTCTTCTTGTGTGCAATTGTTCTCCTTCTATGATTGTAATCTTTAATTTGTTTGACTCTTTATATCTATTATTTTGTGTATTCATGCATTTATATGATTGAGGCCATAATTTCATTTAGCTCACTTACCCAAATAGTCTTACCTTTTATCTTCCATTGTTAGCCAATTTGAGCCTACAATTAACCTACTTGTTCTTAATTTAGCACATTACAAGCCTAAAGCGGAAAACAATAAATGTCCTTATTTGGATCTTTGATTGGCCTAGGCTAGTGTGTGAGTATCATTCAAGTGTGGGAAACTAGGGACATTGGTTGAATAAAAGGGTAGTTTTGTATTTTTGTTGTGAATATTGGGAATCGGGTACATGCTCATGTGTTAATCAAATGTAAAACCATATGCATTGATATTTTTGTATATACTTTATTGCGAAAAAAATGAGAAAATAAAAAGAAAGAAAAAAATATATGTAGATAGCAAAAGGAAAAAAAAAGAAAAAAAATAGAAAGAAAAGAAAAAGAAAAGAAAAGTAATAAAAGGGGACAAAATGCCCCAAGTGAAGCTCAATAAAATCAATGCATATGTGTTGTGATAAAGGAAAAAAATGCATGAGTATGAGAATAAAAAGTGAAAGATGGGTAGCTAGGTTAGAACTTAATTGTATAGGATGTCATAGGCTAGGTGGGAAGTCTAAGCTTATCAAAGATTCAAATTTCACGCTCACTTGACCAAATATGCATCCTTACCTTGACCCTAGCCCCATTACAACCTAAAGAAAAGACCTCATGATACTTGTATGCATGCATGAAATATATGTTGATTGTTAGAAGAAAAAACAAATCTTGGAAAGCATGATTAGGGGAGAATTGAGAGAATCGACCCTATACACTTGAGCGACTAGAGTGCAAACACTTCCGGTGAGGGTTCGATGCTCAATTCCTTGATTCCAGGCTTTCATGAGCGTTCTTCTTGCAAGTCTATTTGAACTTCATTTTTATACTTGAATTGGTAGGATTCATGAGTCGTCATAGGACCTTAGCCCTACTTGTGCATGTATGTCTTGGAGATTGATTTGTTTTTAACCAAGTAGGTAGAATCATTTTGCATTTAGTTGCATTCATATAGATTTAGTTAGATCTCATTGAATAAATGTTGATATCCTTTGCTTTCTCTTGGCTTAAGCATGAAGACATGCTTGGTTTAAGTGTGGGAAGGTTGATAAACCCCATTTTTAGGGTTTATCTTGTATTGAATTTAGAGGATTTTGTCAACCTTTCTCCCATTTATCCAATGAAATAGCATGATTTTGTAAATTCTCCTTTAATTGTGCTTAAGAGTGAAAACATGCTTTTTAGGTCCTTAATTGTTTAATCTTGATTTACCTTTGATTCCATTAGATGCCTTGATATGTTTGTTAAGTGATTTCAGATTTAGGAGGCAAAGATTGGATCAAGGGAATGAAGGAAAAGCATGTAAAAATGGAGAACTCATGAAGAAATGAAGGAATCGCAAAAGCTGTCAAGCCGACCTCTTCGCACTTAATCGGCCATAACCTGAGCTACAGAGGTCCAAATGATGCGGTTTCAGTTGCATTGAAAAGATAACATCTGGGGATTCAAAACGATATATGATTTGCCATAGTTGCTATACGTATGGTGATGCGTACGCGCACTGTACGTGCACATGTCGTTGCTGCCATATGACCCACTTAAAGCAATACGTGGCTAGCGAATTCTAAAGCCTTGTGGGCCCAATCCAACTCATTTCTGATGCTATTTAAGCCAAGGATTGAAGGGTAATCAACATACTTGAGATACTTTACATACTTTTGATTATTAGTTTAGTTTAGGTTTGTTTTAGAGAGAGAAGCTCTCACTTCTCTCTAGGATTAGAATTAGGATTAGGTTTAGTTCTTAGATCTAGGTTTTGATTCATGCTCTCTACTTCTGCTTCTTCTCAATTCTTTGTTGTTGCATTTATGATTCCTCTATTCTTTTGTTGTAACTTCCTTTATGTTGTTTCTATACTTTATTGTAGATCTAATCTTGTTCATTCTCTTTTCTTTTAATTCAAGTTGAGGTAATTCATTTAGATCTTGTTTTCTTTAATTGTTGTTGTTGATTTCTTACATTCAATTGTTGTTAGATTCTATTCTTGTTGCCAATTTACTATGCTTTTCTTTTGTGCCTTCCAAGTGTTTGATGAAATGCTTAGTTGGATTTTAGTGTAGATTTTGTTCCTCTTGGCTATGGTAGAGTATTAGTGACGCTTTAGTTATCTAATTCCCTTGTTGATTGATAATTAGAAGTTGCTAATTGATTTGGATACCACTAAAGCTAGTCTTTTCCTTGGGAGTTGGCTAGGACTTGTGGAATCAAGTTGATTCATCCACTTGACTTTCCTCCATGGTTAGAGGTTAACTAAGTGGTAGCAATGGATAATTTGTGGTCACAATTGAGGGGGATAACTAGGATAGGACTTCTAGTTCTCATAACTTGTCAAGAGCTTTGTTAATTGTTAGTTTATTTCCTTTGCCATTTATATTTCTTGTCTATTATTCCAAAAACCCCAAACAACACCGCATAACCAATAACAAGAACACTTTATTGCAATTTCTAGGGAGAACGACCCGAGGTTCAATACTTCGGTTTATAAATTTAGGGGTTTGTTATTTGTGACAAACAATCTTTTGTATGAAAAGGACTATTGTTGGTTTAGAAACTATACTTGCAATGAGATTTCAATTGTGAATTCTAGACCACACAAGAATCCATTCATCAGTGGCAACACAATATACCAGTGTATTCAAACTTGTTGCACTTGCACCGAACCTCTTGACTCAATGGGTCAAAATCTACTGTGAAAGTACGGTAAACAGTCTTCTCCAAAAATCTCTTCTGCTCTTCCACTTTAATAGAAATTAAATCACCCTATTGTTCAGTTGATTGAACCACGCAATCAGTTTTTTTTTCTTACCTCCAGCTGAACATCCCTGAACAATTGGTGTATTCCCGCTGAAATTGTCTCTCAATGCCTGTGCTCCCTCTACATGGGATGACTCCTTTCAAGTCCATAGAATCATCTTCTAGCTCCTTCTGCTCCTTGTTTCCAAGCACATTGTAGAATTCATGGACGAACTGGACCAAACTACTCTTGCAATGCAGAAACCCCCGTAAAATACGTGCATACTTTCACTCTACTGTGTACTCCTCATACCGGCCCAAAATTCACTCTTGAAGAATATTGGAACACATTTCGTTGATTGGCAAAAATGTTTACATAAAAAAAAAAACAGAGCATAAGAGTGACGCTTAGACACAACATGATGATCGCTTCCAAAGAACTGATAAAACAAATAAAAAACATCGAGTTTCCTAAGAGAGAAACCACCTGTTTGTGTATTGAAAAGAACATCCACTTACTATGTAAAAAATAAACATCGACTACTGGTTTACGAAATTGTGATCTCAGGCAACGGAACCAAAAACTCTGTACGCACGTCTTAATAAATTGTTTTTCATTCATAACTTCAATACAACTAACCAGCAAGTGCACTGGGTCGTCCAAGTAATAAACCTTACGTGAGTAAGGGTCGATCCCATGGAGATTGTTGGTATGAAGCAAGCTATGGTCACCTTGTAAATCTCAGTCAGGCGGATATAAAATAGTTATGGAGTTTTCGAACATAAATAATAAATAGATAGAAAATAAGGATAGAAACACTTATGTATATCATTGGTGAGAATTTCAGATAAGTGTATAGAGATGCTTTCATTCCTCTGAACCTCTGCTTTCCTGCTGTCTTCATCCAATCAGTCTTACTCCTTTCCATGGCTGGCTTTATGTAAGGACATCACCGTTGTCAATGGCTACTTTTTATCCTCTCTGGAAAATGGTCCGATGCGCTGTCACTGCATGGCTAATCGTTTGGAGGCATCACCCTTGTCAATGGTTGCATCCCATCCTCTTGTGAAAATAGTCCAAATGCTCTGTCACAGCACGGCTAATCATTTGAGGTTCTCGATCATACTGGAATAGGATTCACCCTCCTTTTGCGTCTGTCACTACGCCCAGCACTCGCGAGTTTGAAGTTCGTCACAGTCATTCAATCCCAGAGTCCTACTCGGAATACCACAGACAAGGTTTAGACTTTCCGGACTCTCATGAATGCTGCCATCAATCTAGCTTATACCACGAAGATTCTGATTAAGAGATCCAAGAGATACTCATTCAATCTAAGGTGGAACGGAAGTGGTTGTCAGGCACGCGTTCGTGGGAGAATGATGATGATTGTCACGTTCATCACATTCAGGTTGAAGTGCGAATGAATATCTAAGAAGCGGAATAAGTTAAATTGAATAGAAAAATAGTAGTACTTTGCATTAATCTTTGAGGAACAGCAGAACTCCACACCTTAATCTATGGAGTGCAGAAACTCTACCGTATGAAAATACATAAGTGATAATGGTCCAGGCATGGCCGAATGGCCAGCCCCCATGAAAGTCTAAGATAGCATAAAACTGATCAAAGATGTCTAATACAATAGTTAAAAGTCCTATTTATAATAAACTAGTTACTAGGGTTTACAGAAGTAAGTAATTGATGCATAAATCCACTTCCGGGACCCACTTGGTGTGTGCTTGGGCTGAGCTTGAATGTTACACGTGTAGAGGTCAATCTTGGAGTTGAACGCCGGTTTGTAACGTATTTCTGGCGTTCAACTCTGGCTTGTGACGTGTTCTGGCGTTTAACTCCAGACAGCAGCGTAGAACTGGCGTTCAACGCCCTTTTACGTCATCTAAACTCGGCCAAAGTATGGACTATTATATATTGCTGGAAAGCCCTGGATATCTACTTTCCAACGCAATTGGAAGCGTGCCATTTTGAGTTATGTAGCTCCAGAAAAATCCACTTTGAGTGCAGAGAGGTCAGAATCCAACAGCATCAGCAGTCCTTCTTCAACCTCTGAATCTGATTTTTGCTCAAGTCCCTCAATTTTAGCCAGAAAATACCTGAAATCACAGAAAAACACACAAACTCATAGTAAAGTCCAGAAATGTGAATTTAACATAAAAACTAATGAAAACATCCCTAAAAGTAACCAGATTTTACTAAAAACATACTAAAAATAGTGCCAAAAAGCGTATAAATTATCCGCTCATCAACTACACTCCTAAAAAAACATAACAACCAATTCAAACTGGCAGAATTACCAATAGTGAATAAATGGGCAATATGCAACCAATAGACGGGAGTTAAGTTAATGATAACGGACCTATTAACCATCTGTTCTGACCTAGGTTGATTTCTTTGATGAATTCAGCCCAATCAACTTCGAAAGAGTCAGCAGAAGGAGAATTTCACACAATGTAATTCATCTTAGCATTCAATTCTCCATACCTAGCATAACCTCCAAGCTTGAATTGTGACTTTTTCAATATATGTCAGATGCACCCTCGATGGATAGTATCCAGTAGGACCTTCCTAATAGCACCGACCATGCCCTTGCACTGGTCAGTGATGATCTCCCTTGGTGCAGTTCCGACGCATTTCACCCATTGCATGAACACCCACTCAAAACTAGAGATCTCCTCACTCCTGAATAAAGCACAACCAAGAAGAGTAGACTTCCCATGGTGGTTTACACCGACAAAGGATGCAACCGGTAGACCATGCCTGCGAATACACCAACAACAAATGACAAACCCAAAAAAAAATTAAGAAAATAACTGCTTTTGCGATTGACCCATAAGTATACTGACCTATTTCTTCTATAAGTGGTGTCGAACGACACCACATCTCCGTAATATTCATACGAAGCCCTACACCTTGCATCTACCCAGAGTGCGCTCCAGAACTTATTAGCATTGTCAACATCTATGGCATAAAAGAAGTTGGGATTAATCTCTTTCATTCAAACGAAATAATTCATCAGCTCCTTAAAGTCCGCATTGTCATCAGCACATCAGAGTTTGCTTGTGATGTAATTTCTAACATCCTTTTCTGAAAAACTCAGGTTTGAAGACCTACCAACCTCGTTTGCCAGTGCTAGATACGTCTTGTTGAGTCTTATGCCAGCCTCGTTCTTGTCTGTAATAGCGCACTTAGCATGCATCGTCAACTCCCTGTACTCATGATAGTGGACCGCTTTCTTAGTCGAATAGGGGAGAGAATTCCTCAGTTCTAATCTAGACACAATCCAACTTTTCTTCTCCCTGTCCAGCATGACATACATCCTTGCTCTGCATCTCGTGGTTGTAATTCTGTTTGTCTGAGTTGCTGCCTTCACCCGAGACTCCCGATAACCTTATCGCGTGCAGTGAATAGATTGATTAATGGGTATCTTTGATTCCTTCCGTGTCTTGTCGAAATTCGTGTTCTTAACTTTAGTTACGAACCCAACTTTCTTTGCATAATTTGCATAAAATTTCTGTGCCAGAGGCAATGGATCAAACACATTCCTCTGACTGGAATTTCCTCTTCACTGATCCCACTATGATCCGGCAACTGTAATGTCAATTCACAAAACCAAATACCAATTAAAACTAGCATTAACGCACTAACTATAACATGGTAACAAACAATAAGTAATAATTCAAACCTCGTGTCTCAATTCCAACTCATCCTTTCTTGTTACCATGACGTCGGTAATTTCGTCGACCTTCAATTAAAGACACTGGAAAAACTTTTATCAACTTAAGATCATTACTATTTAATGAACTACTCCAATAAAACATATCAAAAAATAATGTAAACACACATAGGAGTCAAGCATACTTTATTAATATCTCAACTAACCACATCACTGTACCATATTTTTCCAAATAAATCAACTTAAAAAATATCTAATTAGCATGAATAAGAAATATTCACATAACACATTGTCATAAAATTTCATACAATGTAAGACTAGCCTATACAACATACCTTAGACCTCTCTTGAGTAACAACTTCACCCACACTCAATTCTTCATTACGTTTGTTAGAATTGATCAATGTGCTTTTCGATCCGCCTTCCAGGGTTGAAAACTCCATGGACAATACTCTCTTCCAGAATCTTTTCACCGCGACGGTAGCTTGTTTCTGTAGGAAACGCTTCACGTGATGGTCTTTACGGGAGAACGGGGACGTTATCGAGTCGGGAACATAACTTGACCCACGCTGACGAACGTCACGGCCAATGGCGGCACACACTGGGGAGAAGCGACGAGGGAGCCATGGGTTGAATGATTTGATGGAGACGGTGGGGGCAATTAATGAGAAGAAGAGTGAAAGGTTGCACCGTAACCGGGAACGTGTTGCACCACGATAAATCGCAGCACCAATAATGGCGGCATGGACTGAGGGTTACCAAGAAGGGAGTGCCGGGAGGATGCCTTGGATGGATGAGGTTGGCGCCTTTGCTATTTGGAAGAGAGAACCGATGCACGGCAATCGTGGAGAGGGAGAGAGGGTGAAGACTTGTAAGCATTGAGTCAATTTTCGTGATTCCTGTCGCAAGCTTTTGAACGTATCTCACCAAACATGATTTTGGCCTAAACAACAATTAATAACAAATATTTTAAATTATAAATGAATAAAACTAATTAATATAATTATAATTAATTAGGTTCTTTCATTCTTGGATGGTTAGGAGTTGGTTCCATATACTTTTCCTAATGGTAATGACCCTTTTTTCATTTATTTACTCTAACTATCAATTTCAATACAAAGCATACAATAAAAAAAAAAGTGATACCTTCAAATTCCTAACTCTAAAAAGCAACAATTAACCACAATTAATAGAAGATATAAACAAATTTTGAATCAAAATTCTAAACCAAGAATAAAACCAAGAAAGAAAGATCAATGTGGAAGAAAAAACCAGTGACAGGGGAGAGGCTGCGATAGCTCAGATTGGCGCACGGTGGAGGAGGGTGTAAGGGTGTCATGCACGATCGAGGAGATGGGAAACTTCGACGCCGGTGAGATAAGAACAGATGGCAGATGTGCGACTCGACAACCACACAGAAGCGCAGGGTAGAGCGGAGGTTAGTGATTTCGTGCACCGTGGATGAGGGAGTATGGGTTTCAGGAGCTGTGGAGGAGAGGCGAAAGCTTGACACCAGAGAGAGGAGGATGGATCGACCGCAGTGGCGCACGGTGGAGCAACGACGGCAGGGTTTCGTGTGCTACCAATCTCACTTTACATGTTTGTACAAAATTAAGGGGAATTAATTAATGGTTATAAGATAAAAAGGAAAATTGAAAAATTGAATTATGAAAAGATTCTAACTTAACGGTGTTTCTTGATGCAGTAGTCGCTGATCTTGCGGCACACAAAGGGCTAGTTCTTCCGCAGGCTTGTTTTGCGGTGGCAAGGTGAATGGTTGGCAATTTTTTGCCGCTATGCTCTGTGTATCTTGTAGTGATAACCAAAGCATCTTTCTTTAGACTAATGAGGGGATAAATGAAGTGATAAATGCAGATTCAAGTCTTTATATAGAATAGATGCATGTCGATTTTAAGATTTATAATGACAAACTGAAACCTCTTAATGTTGACAGGATGCTCAATTACTATAATTGTAAAGTTTTTTTTAACTTTAGAAGGGTTTAATGTGAAGCTTCGACATCCAAAGCTTGATTACACACCTATTGGTTGGGAGTGAGTTTCGAGTGTTAAGTTCAATTTTGTCTTGTCATGGCTGATGAACAAGATGTATCAAACTATTTGTGTTCTTTAAAAAGTTATTTAAGTAGTTGTCATGTTTCAAAAAATATTTCTCTTGTTAAGAATGATTCTTCTAGTGAAGTTGAATCAAGCAGTAATTTAAATTCATTATTTTCAATTCCTAGTACAATTTCGATTCCTAAAAATGAATCTAGTTGTGCTTTAAATGTTGCATGTATTTCCATTCCTAGGACTAGTATTGTTAACCAGTCTGGTGTCGATATATCTGGAGATCAATGCTCTGTAAACAATTCGATTTCCGATCCAGTCGATAATAAAGTTTGTTTTTCTTTATATGATTCAGTTGATATTTCTTTCGATTGTGTTTATGATCTAGAACCTTTGGGTTTTGAGAAAACTACAGTTAATGATGATCATATCAAAAAGGAGTTTGAATCTCAAGATCCACTTGAGGAAATTAATTTGGAAACTGATGGTGATTTCAGGCCTACTTATATTTGTAAAAATATTAACGAGCAATTTCGTACGAAATTGGTCGATTTGTTGGTTGAATACAAAGATTATTTTGCTTGGGATTATGACGAAATGCCTTATTTCAATCGTTCATTAGTAGAACATAGATTGGTGTTAAAACCATTTTCTCGACCAGTGAAACAGCACCTCGAGATTTTGCTCCTGAAATTAATCTTAAAATTAAGGAAGAAATTAAAAGGCAAATTAAATCAAAGTTTATTCGAATAGTTCGTTATCTCGATTGGATATCAAACATTATGCCTGTAATGAAAAAGAATGGAAAACTCTGTGTGCATTGACTTTCGTGATTTAAATAATACTACTCCTAAGGATGAATATTTTATGCCTATAACAGATATGTTAATTGATTCTGAAGTTGATAATGAGATTTTGATTTTCATGGATGACTATTCTGGTTTTAATCAGATTTTTATAGCTGATGATGATGTATCAAAGATAGCCTTTCGATGTCCTAGTGCTTTTGGGACTTATGAACGGGTAATGATACCTTTCGGTCTGAAGAATGCCAGAGCAAAATACCAATGTGTCAGGAATACTATTTTCCATTAATATATTGGAAAATTTATAGAATTATATATCGATGATGTAATGGTTAAATCGAATTCGATGGATCAACATCTCGATTATTTAAGCCAAGCATTTCAAACAATGTGGCAAAAAGGGTTAAAAATGAATTCTTTAAAATGTGCATTTAGAGTTTCGACAAAAAAATTTTTAGGGTTTGTGGTGCAAAAGAAAGGAATTGCCATTGATCAAAATAAAGCCAAGGCAATTTTAGATTTGCCACCTCCTTCAACGAAAAAGGAAGTTCAGTCGTTTTTAGGAAAAGTTAACTTTTTGTAATGACTCATTTCTAATTTGTCTGGTCAAACCCGTGTTTTTCACCTTTAGTTAAACTTAAAAATGAATCTCAATATTTATGGACTTGTGAACATCAACAGGCGTTCAATTCGATCAAGGATTACCTGTAGAAAGCACCAGTAATGGAGACAGTCTGCCCTCTCGAACCTTTAAAGTTGTATGTTGTAGCTTTGACAAATATTATTGGTTCTATATTGGCTCAAGATGATGAAGAGGGACATGAAAGAGTTATTTATTACTTTAGTCGTGTGTTATCTGATATTGACGCAAGATTTTCTCCTATTGAGAAATTGTGTCTTTCTCATTATTATGCTTGCACGAAACTAAAGTGTCATATGGTTGTGAAGACTATAAAAGTCATTACACAAATTGATTTGGTAAAATACATGTTATCTTATCCAATATTAAGAGGTCGATTAGGAAAATGGATGCTGGCTTTGATGGAATTTGATTGACAATATGTCTTGGCCAAGGCTGTTAAAAGGTCAAGTTATTGCAGATTTTTTGGTCGATCGACCAAGTAATCTTAATTCCAGGGGGCAAATTTAGTCAATATCGAATCTGAGCCTTGGAAGTTATATTTTGATGTGTCAAAACATAAAGATAGAGCTGGTGTTGGTATTTTAATTATATCCCCCAAAGGAATCCCATCAAAATTTTTATTTAAATTAAAGTATCCATGTTTGAATAATATAGCTAAATATGAAACTTTAATATAAATCTTTATTGACAAGGGTGCATTGGATGTCAAGATTTTAGGAGATGCTCAGTTAGTTTTAAAACAGTTGTCAAAACAATTCAAGTGTAATAATGAAAAATTGCAAAAATTTTTGTGGACAGCATGGGAGTTATTAGTGTCTTTTCGAAAAGTATCTTTGATTCATATTCCAAGGATTCAAAATGAAGTTGCTAATGAGTTGGCTCAAATTGCGTCGAAGTATAAGATCCCTTTTGAAACTTTAGGAAAATTGGTAAAGGTTCAACAAATTCTAGTACCATCGAAGAGGGAGAAGCCTTAGTCATTGATGAGTGGGATAATGATGATTAGAGAAAATCAATTGCAGAATATTTAAAAAATCCTAGCTTTCAGGTCGATCGAAAAGTCAAATTAAAGGTAATGAATTTTGTGGTGATAGGTGATGAATTGTATAAAAAGGTATTGATGAAAGTCTCATGAAAAAATAATTGCTCTTGGTGAAGTCGATGAAGGTATATGTGGCTCCCACCAGGCTGGGCAAAGAATGAAATGGATACTTTGATGTGATCGAGTGTATTGGCTATCTATAGTAAAAAATTGTATTGATTATGCAAAAGCGTGCAAGAGTGTCAGAAACATGGTATAGTACAACAGATTCCTGCTTCTGAGTTACACTTGATTATAAAACTTTTGGCATTTAGAGGTTTGGCTTTGGATTTTATCGGAATGATTCATCCTCTATCATCTAAAAATCATAAGTTTATCTTAGTAGCAATTTATTATTGGATTTTATCAGAATGATTCATCCTCTATCATCTAAAAATCATAAGTTTATCTTAGTAGCAATTTATTATTTTACAAAATGGGTTGAAGCTGTTCCTTTAATAGAAGTCGGCCAAAGCGAGATTATCGATTTTATAGAAGAACACATAATACATTTATTTGGTCCTTCAGTCTTTATAGAGTTGCAAGAGTAGGTCCAACTGCTCCTTTATCTTTGAATGAGTAATTGAAGCTCTTGAAGTTGCTCACTTTCTTCAATTTGGTATTGGAGAGTTCAATTGTCCAGATCATCTTTTTTCTTTGATAAAGAAAGGACTTTTTGTTGAGCAATCGTTTTATATTTTGGAGCTTGTCAAGAAGCCTTTGAGAAGAGCTTTGTTCTGTCTGATTTCAGCAAGTTCTTTTTCAAGCTCATTTTCCTTACTACTCAATTGATTTAATTCAATAGAAGCCTCACTTAGATGAGTTCTGTAATCTAACACTTTCCATTTCTTGTCAGCTAAAGAAACTTCTACCTTGACACTTTGATCTTTGATTTCTTTTATACTTTTTCGATAGAGTTCAACCTCATCTAGACATGAGAAAATTTTTTTGGTATGGTTGATGAAAGACACAAGTGGTTTGACATGATCAGAGGGATCTTAAGTGTAAATATTAGAGCTTAAAATCTGGTTAAGTGCAGCATTGAGATCATCTTGCAAAAACCATTCTTCGATAGGATTAACCAGTAGGATTTTTAGTTTTTGAAGAAGATCAAACACATCAGGATCAATGGAATTTTTTGTTAGATTTTGTTTGTGTGTGTCTTTAGGAGGATTAGGAACTTGTGGATTCTTGTCCAGGTGAATTGATTTGTTCTCAGAGCTTGATAATCTAGTTTCCTTGCCTTTAGAGATTTTTGAGATGACACCAAGAAGCTCACTGACAATATCATCATCCTGGCTGAGATCAATGGTTTCCTTTCTTTGGTTATTGATTTTCATAACTCCAGTTTGGAACAAATGAAAAATAGGAACTTGTGCAAAGGGTGTTGTGGGCTTGACCTTGTCAATAGGAGTATTCATGATGATATCATTTGTAGTCAATAATGGATCAACAACTCTCTCAGTTTGCAATAAATAGGGTTCATCAGCTTTTGTTTTTTCTGGCTTAACATTGATTGGTGGAGTTGAATTGGTACTGGAAGATGTAAAGGACAATTGATGAATGGTTGTGCTATCTTTAGTTTTCTTTGGGGAAGGATTTGCTTCCTCCATATAAAGTTCTTTTAGGAAAGGGGGATCGTTTTTTTTTTTTGAATAACAAAAAAAAGTGCAAATACCTTAGTAGTTTTAGAATCTGCTATGTTGTAAGAGCTGGAAGAGACATATTCACTTTCAATTTCAAAGTCTTCAATGTTTGGTGGAGAAACTTTAGTGCTTGAATCTTTTGATGGAGAATCGACAAACTTGCTTATGTGTTGCTGCTTGGCCTATATATAAATTTTTTTAAACATCAATATTCAATACATAATGTATAGAAATTGGTAGATTTAATATGTTACCTCTGCTAAACTAGATGCTGCAGAAGAAGCTTTTGAGGTTTTCAACTTCATTTTTTGAGCTTTTGAGGATTCTATTTTTCGTTTTGAAATAGCTATGGTAACATGCCTCTCACTCATGGCCGGGTAAACCCTCAGCATACCTTCGAGGATTTCTTCAAGACTGTGATTGTACTGTAATATTTTTGCCACCAAACAAGGAAAGATTTGGTCACATATCAACTCAGAACAAAATCGATAGCCTCAAACTCAGATCGATGACCTTTGTTATGCTTCAGTTCTCGAGCTATGAGTGGCATTGAGTTATAGATTTTTTGACCAAGTTGTCTTGATAACTTTGAACCAAAAGGAGTGATCAAGGCTTGAGAAAATCCCATTTGTCGAGTCACAAAATGGGGAGCATGTAAAGTGACTCGATATTGGTCTTTTTTATACATAGGGATACCAGTAGTGAGGACTTGGATAACAATGTAGTTGCTCCAGTTTTCGTCAGTTGCTTGCTGCACCTTTTCATTGTTATCTTTGGTAATCCTTGGTGCTCAAAATCATGTCAGACAACATTTGCGGTCGACAAAAGGTGCAAAGTTGACTTATCTATTCTGAAAGGAAGTTTCATGGTAAAATTTGGTGAAAATAACCCAAAAAAGATCTCCAATTTTGGGGACTAGAAAAAGTTAGTTTCAAAGATACGAGGTGGATGCCTTCGATGGGTTGTTTAGCTGAAATCAGAATGTCATCAATTTTTATGAAATTTTCAAAGACTGCATTCAACCATAATTGAAGGAGTCAAAGTGGTCCTCCTGCACTGAGAGGGGATCGATTTTGAAGATTTGTGACCATGTGACCAAGCTCATCATATAAATGGCCTAAGAGTAATTTAGAAAGACACAAAGTTGAGATACTTTCATGGATTAAAAGTAGCAAGAGGTTGATAGAGTCTCTGCATAGTTACACTTCGAGAGTAGAAGACCATAACATTCAACCAAAAGCACAAAAAGGCCACAAGTTCGACATTAGAAATAGGATTGTCACCTTGACCCATGTTTTTTTATGAACTCTCCATAAGATGAACTTTTCCAATTGATTTGTATTTCTTTGTTGGTTCCATGTTTGGGAAAAAATTGATCCTAGAAGGAGGTAGTCCTATGATAGCTATCACATCGAAAAAAGTTAGACCAACCATCCCACAGGGTAGATGCAGATTGTTGGTCGATCGACTCCAGAAGTATAAAATGGACCCGATCATCCAATGATGGATGATGAGTTGATATTGAGACAATTGAAGTAAGTCGTATATACCATGCTAGGCCTAGAAATCCTTCTTTTGTGGTTCGATTCGTTTAAACCAGGCCATGTAATTAACACTTTCGGAAGAAGTCTGGTGCGCGAAATTACACTTCGCACAACTGAACCAGTAAGTGCACTGGGTCGTCCAAGTAATACCTGAGTGAGTCAGGGTCGATCCCACCAGGATTGTTGGCTTGAATCAAGCTGTGGTTATTTTATAGATCTTAGTCAGGCGGATAGAAAAGTTGTTTGTTTGTTTAAAGTGCATAAAAGTAAAATAAAGATAACGTTACTCAATTGAAGGTGAATGCAATGATAAGAAGATGGTCAAGGCTTCAGAGATGCTTTATTCTTCTGGATTAATTCGGTCTCACTGTCTACGCCAACTATTAATGATTTCTTCTATGGCAGGATGTATGTGATCAACGCCTTTCTTGAGGGGTTGCCGATTCTCCTCTAGGCAGAACACTAGGGTTAGTGCGCATCCAGTCTGAATGAGGATGAAGCTCCTGTAGTCCATTTCCCTTGATGATCCTACTCAAAACGCCACAGACAAGGTCGAATCTTCTAGATAAGAGAATGTTGTGCCTTTGGTTCTAGCCTTTACCACAAAGACCCTAATCTCCATATACCTTGGCTAAACTGGTGTCTCGAGAAGTCCCCAATGAAGTCGTGGATTAGCCGTCTAAGAGATGTATAATCAAGCCAGTGGTTCATTGATATCTGATGAAAGACGCTCACTAAACACATGTAGAATAGAGATAACTTTGTGCTGGTTCAACTCATTCATAAGGTTGAAGAACGATGATACATCTTAGAATAGAGAATCAAACACGAATTGAGATAAAACAGTAATACTTTTATTAATCCATAAAACTCAGCAGAGCTCTTCCCCTTATCCTAGGAGGTTTAGAGACTCATACTGATAGAAAATACAATGAAAGGTTCGAAAAATGCCAGGAGAGATCATAAACAAGGGTGATCTTCTCCTTTTAATACTAAACAAATGACTCAGGATTACATAAAAAGGGTAAAACAGTCTTTTAGTGCGAAAATCCACTTCTGTGGTCCCTTGGTGAGTGTTTGGGCTGAGTTTGAGTGTCTCCCACGTGCTAAGACTCCCTAGGGGCGTTGAATGCTAGCTGGGATCCCCCTTTTGGGCGTTGGACGCTGGTCTCCTCATTGCGAGCATTGGACGCTTGGACTGGATAGATGGCTGGCATTGAACGCCAGTTTTGGGCCTTCAATTCCGAAGCAAAGTATGGACTATTATCATTGCTGGAAAGCCCTGGATGTTACATTTCCATAGCCATTGGGAATGCTCCATTTGGACTTCTGTAGCTCCAGAAAAGCTCTTTCGAGTGGAAGGAGGTCAGATCCTGACAACATCTGCAGTGCTTTCTCTGCCTCTAAATCAGACTTTTGCTCCAACTCCTCAATTTCAGCCAGAAAATACCTGAAATTGCACAAAAATACACAAACTCAAAGTAGAATCCAAAAATGTGAATTTTACACTAAAACCTATGAAAATATCATAAAACTTAAATAAAACATGCTAAAAACTATATGAAAATGATGTCAAAAAGCGTATAAAATATCCGCTCATCAAAGTCTTAGGGTTTTTTCAAAATCCTTTTGTATGATCATCAAAAGGAGCCATATACATGTCTTTGTTTATTAATAATTCCTGGTCAGGGAAAGAAGGAAAAAAAGGCAGAACTTGATCAATTTCAGAAGGAGAAAGCAGAGAGCTTAGGAAACATTGCATTTGGTTATCAACAGTGAATGGGAAGATCATTTTGTGTGCATTGGTAGCATTAACAGGGTCTTTAATAATGATATCATGGTTCTGAGCTATGATTTGGAGATTCATGCATGGGTTTCTTCTAATATTTCTTTTCCTTTCGTGGAAGAAGACTTGCTGTTGGTACCCATGGAAGTTCTGGAATATTTACAGTGATAGCATGAGCAAAATGAAAATATTTCTTTATAAATATAAATATACTTAAATGATAGCATAAATGTGTATGTTGAATGGATGAATATTGGTGCACGAATTATGAATCACACTTTTCACAACTCGTACCACTGACCAGCAAGTGCACTGGGTCATCCAAGTAATACCTCACGTGAGTAAGGGTCGAATCCCATGGAGATTGTTGGTTTGAAGCAATCTATGGTTATCTTGTAAATCTTAGTCAGGAAGTCAATTATGTTTATCAGTTGAATTGCAAATAAACAATAGAGCATGGATTAAAGGTTACTTGTTATGCAGTAATGGAGAATATGTTGGAGTTTTGGAGATGCTTTGTCTTCTGAATCTCTGCTTTCCTCTGTCTTCTTGTTCAGGCACGCACGTCCTCCTATGGCAAGCTGTGTGTTGGTGGATCACCGTTGTCAATGGCTACCTTCCATCCTTCCAGTGAAAACTACGCTCACGCGCTCTATCACAGCACGGCTAATCACCGGTTGGTTCTCGATCTGGTTGGAATAGGATTTACTATCCTTTTGCGTCTGTCACTAATGCCCAGCCTTCAGGAGTTTGAAGCTCGTCACAGTCATTCAATCCTTGAATCCTACTCGGAATACCACAAACAAGGTTTAGACTTTCCGGATTCTCATGAATGCCGCCATTAGTTCTAGCTTATACCACGGAGATTCTGATTAAGGAATCTAAGAGATACTCATTCAATTGTATATAGAATGGAGGTGATTGTCAGGCACACGTTCATGATTTGAGGAAGGTGATGAGTGTCACAGATCATCACCTCCATCACAGTTAAGCGCGAATGAACATCTTAGATAGGAACAAGCGTGTTTGAATGGAAAACAGAAATACTTGCATTAATTCATTGAGACACAGCAGAGCTCCTCACCCCCAACAATGGGGTTTAGAGACTCATGCCATCAGAGAATACAAGGGTTTGATCTAAAATGTCATGAGATACAAAATAAGTCTCTAAAAGTTGTTTAAATACTAAACTAGTAGCCTAGGTTTACAACAAATGAGTAAACTATGATGGATGATGCAGAGGCCCACTTCTGGGGCCCACTTGGTGTGTGCTGGGGCTGAGAATTAAGCAATCCACGTGCAGAGGCCATTTGTGGAGTTGAACGCCAGTTTTTGTGCCAGTTTGGGCGTTCAACTCCAGCTTTTGATCCTTTTCTGGCGCTGGACGCCAGAATTGGGCAGAGAACTGGCGTTGAACGCCAGTTTACGTCATCTATCCTTGTGCAAAGTATGGACTATTATATATTGCTGGAAAGCCCTGGATGTCTACTTTCCAACGCAATTGGAAGCATGCTATTTCGAGTTCTGTAACTCCAGAAAATTTACCTTGAGTGCAGGGAGGTCAGAATCCAACAGCATCAGCAGTCCTTTTTCAGCCTGAATCAGATTTTTGCTCAGCTCCTTCAATTTCAGCCAGAAAAATACCTGAAATTACAGAAAAATACACAACTCATAGTAAAGTCCAGAAATATGAATTTTTCCTAAAAACTAATGGAAATAAACTAAAAACTAACTAAAATATACTAAAAACTATATGAAATTAACCCCAAAAAGCGTATAAAATATCCGCTCATCACAACACCAAACTTAAACTGTTGCTTGTCCTCAAGCAACTAGACAAATAAAATAGAAGACTAATAGGTTGAGAAGCAATAATATCTCAGAGTTTTTTTTGCATGAAGCTCAGATTCTAATTAGATGAGCGGGGCTAGTAGCTTTTTGCTTCCGAACAGTTTTGGCATCTCACTTTATCCATTGAAGCTCAGAGTGATTGGCATCTACAGGAACTCAGAATTCAGATAGTGCTATTGATTCTCCTAGTTCAGTATGTTGATTCTTGAACACAGCTACTTTATGAGTCTTGGCCGTGGCCCTAAGCACTTTGTTTTCCAGTATTACCACTAGATACATAAATGCCACAGACACATAATTAGGTGAACCTTTTTAGATTGTGACTCAGCTTTGCTAAAGTCCCAAATTAGAGGTGTCCATAGTTCTTAAGCACACTCTTCTTTTTGCTTTGGACCTTGACTTTAACCGCTCAGTCTCAAGTTTTCACTTGACACCTTCACGCCACAAGCACATGGTTAGGGACAGCTTGGTTTAGCCGCTTAGGCCAGGATTTTATTCCTTTAGGCCCTCCTATCCACTGATGCTCAAAGCCTTGGGATCCTTTTTATTTGCCCTTGCCTTTTGGTTTTAAGGGTTATTGGCTGTTTGCTCTTGCCTCTTAGTTTTAAGAGCTTTTGGCTTTTTCTGCTTGCTTTTTCTTTTTCTTTCTTTTTTTTCTGCAAGCTTTGTTCTTTGCTGCTTTTTCTTGCTTCAAGAATCATTTTTATGATTTTTCAGATTATCAATAACATGTCTCATGTTCATCATTCTTTCAAGAGCCAACATATTTAACAGTCTTAAACAACAAATTCAAAAGACATATGCACTGTTCAAGCATTCATTCAGAAGACAGAAAGCATTGCCACCACATGTTACTAATTAGAATTTTTCTTATTAAAGACTCGAAATTTTATTGCCTCTTATTCAAAAGATCTACTATTTTATTCATGTTTGCTGATGATGAGAAAAATAGACTATAACTTAATTGGGGATAAAATCAAACTAGACACTAATTACTACTAATGATCATGTAATGAAGACACAAACATAGATAAGCACTTAACATAGAGAAAACGAGAAACAGAGAAAGTAAGAACAAGGAACGAGTCCACCTTAGTGATGATGGCATTTCCTTCTTGAGGCACCAATGATGTTCTTGAGCTCTTTTATGTCTCTTCCTTGCCTTTGTGGCTTGATTCCTAGTGATTTTTGGTATTTCTATCCTCAGTTGCTTCCAATAATTATGTGGAGGGAAGTGCATCCCCTGAGGTATCTCTTGATTTGCAGCCACATGTTCTACCACTGAGCTATAGATCCTTCACATAATTGTTTTACCACACCAAACTTAGAATGTTGCTCGCCCTCGAGCAAAAGAAGAGGGAATAGATGAAGAAGAAGATGTGGAAAGAAAAAAAACTAGGATTATGAGGAGGGAAGGTGGGGATCCTGTGGGGTCCACAGATCTTGAGGTGTCAAGGCATTTACATCCCTGCACCAATTTGGGCATGCAAAATGCCCTTGCACACAACTCTGGGCGTTCAGCGCCAGGTTGATGCCCATTTTGGGCGTTCAACGCCCATTTGCTGCCATTTCTGGCGTTGAACGCCAGAACCATGCTTGTTCTGGGTGTTCAGCGCCAGGATGCTGCCCATTCTGGGCGTTCAGCGCCAAGAACTCCTCTAGCTCATTTAGCTGGAGCAATCTTTTTTCTCCTGCTAATTTGGCATCAAAGTTTAGGAATCTGGTTGCCCAGTAGGCCTTATGTTCCAGTTCCACGGGCAGGTGACATGCCTTACCATACACCAGTTGGTATGGAGAGGTCCCTATAGGGGTCTTGAATGCTGTTCTGTAAGCCCACAGAGCATCATCCAAGCTCCGTGCCCAATCCTTTCTACGGGTATTTACTGTCCGTTCCAGGATTCTCTTTAATTCTCTATTAGAGACTTCAGCTTGCCTATTGGTTTGTGGATGATATGGAGTGGCCACCTTGTGGCGAATTCCATACCGAACCATGGCAGAGTAAAGCTGTTTATTGCAGAAGTGAGTGCCCCCATCACTGATTAGTACTCTAGGGACACCAAACCTGCTAAAGATATATTTTTGGAGGAACTTCAGCACTGTTTTAGTATCATTGGTGGGTGTGGCAATAGCCTCAACCCATTTTGATACATAGTCAACTGCCACCAGAATATAAGTGTTTGAGTATGATGGTGGGAAAGGTCCCATGAAGTCAATTCCCCATACGTCAAACAACTCAATCTCTAAGATTCCTTGTTGAGGCATGGCGTAACCATGAGGCAGATTGCCAGCTCTTTGGCAACTGTCACAGTTACGTACAAACTCTCGGGAATCTTTATAGAGTGTGGGCCAATAGAAGCCACATTGGAGGACCTTGGTGGCTTTTCGCTCACCTCCGAAATGGCCTCCATATTGTGATCCATGGCAATGCCATAGGATCCTCTGTGCTTCTTCTCTAGGCACACACCTACGGATTATTCCGTCTGCATATCTCTTAAAGAGATAGGGTTCATCCCACAAATAATATTTTGCATCAGTGATTAATTTCTTCTTTTGTATCCTGTTGTACTCCTTGGGTATGAACCTTGCAGCTTTATAGTTTGCAATATCGGCAAACCATGGTGCTTCCTGAATGGCAAATAGATGCTCATCAGGAAACGTCTCAGAGATCTCAAGAAAGGGGAGGGACGTCCCTTCTACTGGCTCTATCCGGGACAGATGGTCAGCCACTTGGTTCTCTGTCCCTTTTCTGTCTCTTATTTCTATATCAAACTATTGCAGAAGCAATACCCATCTGATGAGCCTGGGTTTTGAATCCTACTTTGTGAGTAGATATTTAAGAGCAGCATGGTCAGTATACACAATCACTTTTGATCCTACTAAGTATGATTTGAACTTGTCAATGGCGTAAACCACTGCAAGTAATTCTTTTTCTGTGGTTGTGTAATTTTTCTGGGCATCATTTAGAACGCGACTGGCATAATAAATGACATGCAGAAGCTTGTCATGCCTCTGTCCCAATACTGCACCAATGGCATGATCACTGGCATCACACATTAGCTCAAATGGCAACGTCCAGTCTGGTGCAGAAATGACTGGTGCTGTGACCAGCTTAGCTTTCAGCGTTTCAAACGCCTGTAGGCACTCTGTGTCAAACACAAATGGCGTGTCAGCAGCTAGCAGATTGCTTAGAGGTTTTGCGATTTTTGAAAAATCCTTTATAAACCTTCTATAGAATCCTGCATGCCCCAAAAAGCTTCTAATTGCCTTAACATTGGCAGGTAGTGGTAATTTTTCAATTACCTCTATTTTTGCTTGATCCACCTCTATTCCCTTGTTTGAGATTTTATGCCCAAGGACAATCCCTTCAGTCACCATGAAGTGACATTTTCCCAGTTTAAAACTAGGTTGGTCTCTTGGCATCTTTTCAGAACAAGTTTCAGGTGATCAAGACAGGAGCTGAATGAGTCTCCATATACTGAGAAGTCATCTATGAAGACTTCCAGAAATTTTTCCACCATATCAGAGAAAATAGAGAGCATGCATCTCTGGAAGGTTGCAGGCGCATTACACAGCCCAAATGGCATTCTTCTATAAGCAAACACTCCAGATGGACATGTGAATGCTGTTTTCTCTTGATCCTGGGGATCTACTGTAATCTGGTTATAGCCTGAGTAGCCGTCCAAAAAGCAGTAATACTCATGACCTGCCAGTCTTTCTAGCATCTGGTCTATGAATGGTAAAGGAAAATGATCCTTTCTGGTGGCTGTATTGAGTCTTCTGTAGTCAATACACATGCGCCATCCTGTAACTGTTCTTGTAGGAACCAGTTCATTCTTTTCATTATGAATCACTGTCATGCCTCCCTTTTTTGGGACGACTTGGACAGGGCTCACCCAGGGGCTATCAGAAATAGGATAAATGATCCCAGCCTCCAGTAATTTGGTGACCTCTTTCTGCACCACTTCTTTCATGGCTGAATTTAGCCGCCTCTATGGTTGCACCACTGGTTTGGCATTATCCTCCAATAAGATTTTGTGCATGCATCTAGCTGGGCTTATGCCCTTAAGGTCACCTATGGACCACCCAAGAGCTGTCTTGTGTGTCCTTAGCACTTGAATAAGTGCCTCCTCTTCCTGTAAATTTAAAGCAGAGCTTATGATCACTGGAAAAGTGTCACCTTCTCCCAGAAACGCATATTTCAAGGATGGTGGTAGTGGCTTGAGCTCGGGTTTAGGAGGTTTTTCCTCTTTCAGAAGAAAGTTCAGAGGCTCTTTCATGTCCCATGAATCCTCCAAATCAGGCTGAACATCTTTAAAGATATCTTCCAACTCTGATTCGAGACTCTCAGCCATGTTGATCTCTTCTACCAAAGAGTCAATAAGATCAACTTTCATGCAGTCTGTTGATGTGTCTGGATGCTGCATGGCTTTGACAGCGTTCAACTTGAACTCATCATCGTTGACTCTCAGGGTTATTTCCCCCTGTTGGACATCAATGAGGGATCGTCCAGTTGCTAGGAAGGGTCTTCCTAGAATGAGAGTAGCACTCTTGTGCTCCTCCATTTCCAGCACAACAAAGTCAGTGGGAAAGGCGAATGGCCCAACTCTGACAATCATGTCCTCAATCACGCCTGATGGGTATTTAGTGGAACCATCAGCAAGTTGGAGACATATCCGGGTTGGTTTAACTTCTTCAGTTAAGCCAAGCTTCCTGATAGTGGATGCAGGTATTAGGTTGATGCTTGCCCCAAGATCGCATAAAGCTGTCTTGGTGCAATTATCTTCTAATATGCATGGTATCAGAAAGCTCCCAGGGTCTTTAAGCTTTTCAGAAAAGCTCTTCAGAATGACTGCACTGCATTCTTCAGTGAGGAGAACTCTTTCTGTTTCTCTCCAATCCTTTTTATGACTCAAGATCTCTTTCATGAACTTGGCATAAGAAGGTATTTGCTCAAGTGCTTCTGCAAATGGAATCTTTATTTCAAGAGTCCTGAGATAATCTGCAAAGCGAGCAAATTGCTTATCCTGCTCCTCTTTCCGAAGTTTTTGAGGATAAGGTATCTTGGCTTTATATTCTTCAACCTTAGTTGCTGCAGGTTTATTGCCTACAGAAGTGGTTGAAGAAGCCTTTTTAGAGGGGTTGTTATCAGCATTTGTGTGTGTCTGATCCCTCACTAGCAATTGAGTGCCAGAGTCAGAAGCTGGAGTGAGGTTAGATGCCAGCTCCCTGTCTGTTCCTGGCGTCTGAACGCCAGAAATGTGCCTATTTTGGGCGTTCAACGCCGGATCCTGCCCATTTTGGGCGTTCAACGCCAGATTCTTGCCCATTTCTGGCGTTGAACGCCAATCCTGCCTTGTTTCTGGCGTTGAACGCCAGTTGTGGGCATGGTCTGGGCGTTCAGCGCCAGCCTTCCACCAATTTTCTGGCGTTTTAGCGCCAGAATTATTTTTCCCTGGGCTCTTACTGTCCTCAGGTGAATCTTTGGTGGGTTGCTCATTTCTTGACTTTTTGCTGCCTTGAGGTGAGATATTTAATGTCTTCCCACTTCTTAATTGAACTGCTTGGCATTCTTCTGTTATTTGCCTTGACAGCTGCTGCTTTGTTTGCTTAAACTGTTCTTCCATATGTATATTAGCCATCCTTGTCTCTTGTAGTCTATCTTTGAATTCGGCTAACTGCCTTGTTAGGAAGTCCAATTGCTGATTGAATTCAGTAGCTTGTTCTACAGGACTGAGTTCAGCAGTTGCTGTTTTAACCTCTTCTTTCATGGAAGGGTCACTGCTTAGATACAGATGCTGATTCCTGGCAACTGTATCAATGAGCTCTTGAGCCTCTTCAATTGTCTTTCTCATGTGGATAGATCTACCAGCTGAGTAATCTAGAGACATCTGAGCTCCTTCTGCAAGCCCATAGTAGAAGATGTCTAACTGAACCCACTCTGAGAACATTTCAGAGGGGCATTTTCGTAGCATCTCTCTGTATCTCTCTCAGGCATCATAAAGAGATTCATTATCTCCTTGCTTGAAGCCTTGGATGTCCAGCCTTAGCTGTGTCATCCTTTTTGGAGGGAAATATTGATTCAGGAATTTTTCTGTCAGCTGTTTCCATGTCCTTATGCTGGCCTTAGGTTGGTTATTCAACCACCTCTTAGCTTGATCTTTTACAGCAAATGGAAACAGTAATAGTCTGTAGACATCCTGATCTATTTCTTTATCATGTACTGTGTCAGCAATCTGTAGAAACTGTGCCAGAAACTCTGTAGGTTCTTCCTGTGGAAGACCGGAATACTGGCAACTTTGCTGCACCATGATAATGAGCTGAGGATTCAACTCAAAGCTACTGACTCCAATGGAGGGTATGCAGATACTACTCCCATATGAAGCAGTAGAGGGGTTAGAATATGACCCCAGAGTCCTCCTAGACTGTTCATTTCCGCTTAGGTCCATGATGGAGAAAGGGAGATGATGTAAAATAGAAAGAAAAAAAAATATTTTTATTTATTTATTTATATATTTATTTCGAAAATGAAATAAATTAAAATAAATAAAAATTGAGTGAAGATTTTCGAAAAACTGAGGAGAGAGAAAGTGGTTAGGAAGTTTTGAAAAGGATATGATGAATTTTTTTTTTTAAAAAAAAAAGTTTTAAATTTTGAAATAAAAAATCTGAATTTTTAGAAATATATTTCGAAAAATTGTTTTTAAAATAGAGAGAAAAGATATTTTTTATTTTTAAGAGGAAAGAGAAAAACAATAAGATAGCACAAGATTTAAAATTTTTAGATCTAATGCTCCTTATTTTCGAAAATTTTAGAGGGAAAACACCAAGGAACACCAAACTTAAAAATTTTAAGATCAAGTCACAAGGAAAACTCAAGAACACTTTGAAGACTCACAAGAACACAAGAACATGAAGAAAGAACACCAAACTTAAAAATTTTTAGAAAACCAAACCAAAATTTTCGAAAAACACAGAGAAATCAACAAGAAAACACCAAACTTAAAGTTTGGCACAAAATTTAATAGAGAAATTATTATTTATGAAAAAGAAGATTTTGAAAAGAATATAAAAGATTCTAACCCAATTACCAAGAACACAGACCAATGCTCTAGCCAAATGAGTTATGAATGTAACACTTGTTTTGAAGAAGTATATATTATTTTTTTTTTTGAAAAATCAACAAGAAAACACCAAACTTAAAGTTTGGCACAGGATTTAATAGAAAAAAAAATTATTTTTTGAAAAATATTTTAAAAATATGATAGCCAATTACCATGAACATAAACACCACGTTCTAACTAATTGAGCTATAAATTTAAAGTGTTTTAACAAGGGATAAATAATAAAAGACTCTAAACCAAAAAAAGAAAAATTTTTCCTAATCTAAGCAACAAAATAAACCGTTAGTTGTCCAAACACGAACAATCCCCAGCAACGGCGCCAAAAACTTGGTGCACGAATTATGAATCACACTTTTTACAACTCGTACCACTGACCAGCAAGTGCACTGGGTCGTCCAAGTAATACCTCACGTGAGTAAGGGTCGAATCCCACAGAGATTGTTAGTTTGAAGCAATCTATGGTTATCTTGTAAATCTTAGTCAGGAAGTCAATTATGTTTATCAGTTGAATTGCAAATAAACAATAGAGCATGGATTAAAGGTTACTTGTTATGCAGTAATGGAGAATATGTTGGAGTTTTGGAGATGCTTTGTCTTCTGAATCTCTGCTTTCCTCTGTCTTCTTGTTCATGCACGCACGTCCTCCTATGGCAAGCTGTGTGTTTGTGGATCACCGTTGTCAATGGCTACCTTCCATCCTTCCAGTGAAAACTACGCTCACGCGCTCTGTCACAGCACGGCTAATCACCGGTTGGTTCTCGATCCGGTTGGAATAGGATTTACTATCCTTTTGCGTCTGTCACTAACGCCCAGCCTTCAGGAGTTTGAAGCTCGTCACAGTCATTCAATCCTTGAATCCTACTCGGAATACCACAGACAAGGTTTAGACTCTCCGGATTCTCATGAATGCCGCCATCAGTTCTAGCTTATACCACGGAGATTCTGATTAAGGAATCTAAGAGATACTCATTCAATCGTATATAGAACGGAGGTGGTTGTCAGGCACACGTTCATGATTTGAGGAAGGTGATGAGTGTCACAGATCATCACCTCCATCACAGTTAAGCGCGAATGAACATCTTAGATAGGAACAAACGTGTTTGAATGGAAAACAGAAATACTTGCATTAATTCATTGAGACACAGTAGAGCTCCTCACCCCCAACAATGGGGTTTAGAGACGCATGCCGTCAGAGAATACAAGGGTTTGATCTAAAATGTCATGAGATACAAAATAAGTCTCTAAAAGTTGTTTAAATACTAAACTAGTAGCCTAGGTTTATAACAAATGAGTAAACTATGATGGATGATGCAGAGGGCCACTTCTGGGGCCCACTTGGTGTGTGCTGGGGCTGAGAATTAAGCAATCCACGTGCAGAGGCCATTTGTGGAGTTGAACGCCAGTTTTTGTGCCAGTTTGTGTGTTCAACTCCAGCTTTTGATCCTTTTCTGGCGCTGGACGCCAGAATTGGGCAGAGAACTGGCGTTGAACGCCAGTTTACATCGTCTATCCTTGTGCAAAGTATGGACTATTATATATTGCTGGAAAGCCCTGGATGTCTACTTTCCAACGCAATTAAAAGCATGCCATTTCGAGTTCTGTAACTCCAGATAATTTACTTTGAGTGCAGGGAGGTCAGAATCCAACAGCATCAGCAGTCCTTTTTCAGCCTGAATCAGATTTTTGCTCAGCTCCTTCAATTTCAGCCAGAAAAACACCTGAAATTACAGAAAAACACACAACTCAAAGTAAAATCCAGAAATATGAATTTTTCCTAAAAACTAATGGAAATAAACTAAAAACTAACTAAAATATACTAAAAACTATATGAAATTAACCCCAAAAAGCGTATAAAATATCCGCTCATCAAATATACCTTGAAAAAAAGAATTGATAAAGCCGAGTCTTACAAATGGTGAGAATTCTGAGAAAGAGGGGATTCTTACTTACAGAGACAATTCAAGAGAGGTGAAGTGATATTGCGTCAAGAAGAAAGGAATGCATAATGAAGAAGTTTCTGAAAAAGTTCAAAGATTTAGTGAGGTAAGGTATTTATAAAAAAAATTAAAAGGGTTTAGTTGGAGGAAAGTTAAATGTCCAGATTTAATAGAGAAGTGTGCATGATCGGATGCGCATTCAATAGATGTGATTAGTGGAGCATTTTTTCAAATTTGACATCAGTTATAGTTTCCAAACGTTTTTAAGTTTAAATTTTGCTCTCAGTTTCAATTAGATGAGCGGGACTTAGTAGCTTTTTGCTTCTGAATAGTTTTGGCATCTCACTATCCATTGAAACTCAGAAGTGTTGGTCTCTTTAGGAACTTAGAGTCCAGATGATATTATTGACTCTCCTAGTTTAGTTCTTTTTTATTCTTAAACATAGCTTTTTAAAGTCTTGGTCATGGCCCTAAGCACTTTGTTTTCCAGTATTACCACCGGATACATAAATGCCACAAACACTTAGTTGGGTGAACCCTTTCGGATTGTGATTCAGCTTTGCTAGAATCCCCAGATAGAGGTGTCTAGAGTTCTTAATTGTAACACTCTAATTACCCTAAGCCTTACCTCGCGTCGTAAAGCAAAGGCAAATTAAAGGTTACGACAATTCTAAAGCTTATACATATTTATATAGAAAGAAATAATATATTCTAGAAGCCCGATGAAGAGTTAAGCTCAAAAATAGAGTTTGAAAAGCACAAAACGTACTCACAAAGCTATACTAAACGAAGAACAAGATATACGTACAGATATCAAGGTATATGTATATAGATATATCAAAAGATAATAATATAGATATCCAGCCACTGCTCGCGGAGTTTAAGGCAGCTAGTTACATACAGATAAACAGAGTTTAGACAGTAAAACAGCTTATACAAATTTTCCTCTCAAAGTAAGCCGCTAGGCCAAATAAATAAAAAATGAGATATCTTAAACAAAATAATCAAAATGACTTCAAAACGGGATAGAGATCCTCCGCCCTATCACCACCAAGCAACTCACCGAGGTGGGTTGCGACCTGCATCTGAAAAATAACAACAGAATATGGTATGAGAACCAGAGGCTCTCAGTATGGTAACAGTGCCCAGTGATGTAAGATATAAGACTCTTGGACGCCAGAGGCAATCCTAAAGCTTCATATCCATCATGAGATTCAAGCTTAACACGTAATTAAAATTACGAAAAACTACCAAAAGTACCCATGAAGTTTACGAACACTGACAAAAGTACTCATAAACTAAGAAAATTAACATTGTACCCATGAAAGATGGTTCCGTATGACAAAAGTATCCAAATCTTAATTTTTTGTTAATTTTTTAATAAAACTCCTAAACTATCCTTCACTCAACCTCAACTCACTTTTTTAACCTTTCATAACTTAATTTGCACCAACTCTTGCCATGGAGTCCAAAACTACTCTTACAATAAACCAGACCGAAATCAATGGTAGTGGTGGTGGTGGTAGAGGATCGGACCTCAACCGATTCACTCATAAGTTTATAATCCATACCCAAACTAAATTAATCAAACACCAAAAAATACTCAAAACATAAAAATTTTCAAATCCATTCATCCAATTTCAATTCACTTTAGCAAAACTAGAAATAAAAAAAGCCATCAACCATAAAAAATCAACAAATCCATTCATCCAATTTGAAATTTATTTCACCAATAATCAGAAGTAGAAGTAGCCATTAACTGGATCTTCTGTAAATCAATCTCAGCCTTCATAAAAAATAGAAGCAAATTAAAAAAAATAGAACAGTATCATTTTAGTAGTAACTAAATCAATTTCTGAAAAGAAGAAAAATAAAATAAAAATGTTTTAAAAAAAAGAAATACATTTTTCTTCACCGGCCGACTGTAACATCGTCAATGACAGAACCTCCATCCACAGTGCCACTTCCCTTTCTTCTCTAATTTCTCTTTACCAAACCCCCTTTCTGCATACAAGAGTACCACAACCCCTCTCTCTTCTCAGGTGTGTGATAAACCCCAATTTTGTGGTTTATCTTGTACTTAATTTGGGGGATTTTATCACTTTTTCCTACATTTATTCAATGAAATAGCATGGTTTTGTAATTCTCCCTTGATTTGTGCTTAAGTGTAAAAACATGCTTTTTAGGCCCTAAAATTGGTGATTTAATTCACTTTAATTCTATTTGATACCTTGATGTGTTTGTTGAGTGATTTCAGGTTCATAAGGCAAGTATTGGATGGAAGAATTGAGGAGAAAAGCATGCAAAGTGGGAGAACTCATGAAGAAATGAAGGAACCGTAAAGCTGTCAAGTCCGACCTCTTTGCACTCAATCGACCATAAGTTGAGCTACAGAGGTCTAAATGAGAAGGTTTCAGTTGCGTTGGAAATCTAACATCCGGGGCTTTAAAATGATATAAAATTTGCCATATGTTGCTTCGCGTTCAGGGGTGCGCACGCGCCATGTACGCGTGTGCGCCGATGCTGCTGTGGCCCACTAAAGTGAATTCGCCCCCAGCGATTTCTGAAGCACTTTGGGCCCAACCCAACTCATTTCTAATGCTATTTCATGCAGAATTCAAGCTTGGGCAAAGGAGGGAGCAATGGTTTGTAGCATAAGCATCATGTAGGTTAGTTTCTAGAGAGAGAAGCTCCCTCTTCTCTCTAGAATTAGGTTAGGATATTTCCATCTTAGATCTAGGATTAATTCATGCTTTGATTTACTTGTCCTTTGCAATTTCTTGTTCCTCTACTCTTCCTCTCTCTAATTTTGTATTTTATTCTTGTAATTGCTTGCTTTCTTGTTGATGCACTCTTTCTTCTTCTATTTTCCTTTATTGCAATTTATGATTCATGTTCTTTTATTATTGATTTGCTTTATTGTTGTTTAATTCCTTGAAATTGAGTAGTGTAGATTTACATTCCTTACAATTTACTATGTTTTCCTTTTATGTCTTCCAAGTGTTTGATAAAATGCTTGGTTGGATTTTAGTGTAGAATTTTATGCTCTTGGCTTGGGAAGGTAACTTAGGAACTCTTGAGTTACTAATGTCCAAGTGATTGACGATTGAGAGCCATTAATGCTAGATCTCACCAATTGATTAGGTGTAGAACTAGGACTTATGGATTTGGATTGATATAGCTCACTTGACTTTCCTCTACTATTAGTTAGGGGTTAACTTAGTGGGATTGATCCTTGCCAATTCTCATATTGTGGTTAGTGATTAGGATAGAGATCCTTGACCACCTAACCTTGCCAAGACCTTTTTGTTAGTTTATTTCCTTTGCCATTTATATTTCTTGTCCATCATTTCAAAAACCCCAAAACATACTTCATAGCCAATAATCATTCACTTCATTGCAATTCCTCGTGAGACGACCTGGAGTCCAAATACTCCGGTTAATTCTTATTTAGGGTTTGTACATGTGACAACCTAAATTTTTGTATGTGGGGACTCTTCGTTGGTCTAGAACTATACTTTACGACGAGAATTCATTCAATTGAGGAAATTCTATATCAACAAAAGTTCACACATCAAAATGGCGCCGTTGCCGGGGAGTTGCAATGGTGTTGTGTTATTGGTTATTGTATATATGTGAATATTGTGAATAGCTTGATTTTTGGATTGCTTGTTAGTTTTTGCTAGTTTTAGGACTTTGTTTCATTATTTATTGTTAGCTTTTGTTTCTTATTTTTACTTTTCTCTATGAATTCTCACTTTGGCTATGAGTGTGATTACAACTATGTTGTAGGAAATGGGAACTTCAATGAAGATGTGCATCAAGGATGGGATAACCAAAGGTGGGAGGAGCCATATGCATATGATTAATCCTCTTGGCAACAACCTCCACCAATGCACTATGAAGAAGAGCCATTCTATGATGCATACCAATCTAATGGTTATGGTGAATCCCCTTGTGACTTCCAAGAACCACCACCATATACCTATGAGCCATATCCTCAACATAGTCATCAACCATACTCACAAGCCACTTTTCACCAACCATCTTCATATGACCCTAATCCATATCCAATCTACCAACAATCATATGAGCCATATGAACCACACATAGAGCCACCACCACTCCAACATCAACATTTTCAAGAGCCACCCCCTCCATACTATTACCAAGATGAACCACCTCCAATATATGAAAACTTTCAACCACAAGATGAACTCTACTTTCCACCACAACCTCCTATGGAAGAATACTCATGTCCTTCAATCCAAGAGTCATATGATCCTACTCGTGATATCCAAGAGGAACAAGAGTCAAGGGATCATCTCAAGAAAGCATTAGATCAATTTCAAGCAACCATGGAGTGTGTTGTGCAACAAATGAAAAAAATGGGAAATATTGAACCACCACAACTCTACCTAAAAAAACCACCTTCCGACTATAATACCTTTCCCTCAAACAATGAACCTCTCTTCCACCATCACCTCCCGATGAAGCATTTATGCTAGAATTAAGGGATCTTGAATCTCATATCTTAAGGCAACACGAGGAGGATGAAAAGAAATTTGAGGAGTTAAGAGCAAAAATGGCTATCATGGTAGAAGCCATTGGCAACATAGTCTCATCCCGCCTAAGCCTATGCGATCAAGGCACTTCCATTGTGGAATGTGGAGAAGCAACCAAGGAGCTTAGTGAGGGAGTGAACTTAAAGCTCCAAGGTGAAGAAGATGAGTTAAAGTAAGAAATGAAACAAGAGGAGGAGGTAGAGATTATTGAAGAAGAGGAAGAAGTGGTTGAAGACTTAGGAGATGCGAAACCACCTTGAGAGTCTAGGATTGGAGAAGACCCCTCCAAGATGATTGAATTTGATGCTAAGGAGGAATGTGCACAACCTCCAAGGCATATCTCTTATGAAGAAGTGGATGGGATAGAGCAAGAATTGAGTCCCCTTGGTGATGAAGATCAAGCATCAAGTCTTAGTGGTGAAGAATCCTTTGAGCATGAAGAACCTTCTCCCGATGAGATGGAAAGCAATGTGGAGGTAAATGTCTCTCACCCTCCCAATTATGACTTGAGTAAGGGAAAAGGCTTAGATAAAATTGTTGAACAAAAGATTACATTTGAGAAAACTTGTGAAGAGGTGGAAGTCCTTAGAAAAAGGAGGATGGGAATTGAATACGCTTTGTCAAGATCCTTAGGAGCTTATTTGCCTAGGTTACCATCTACTCCTACATTTGAGTGGGTAAAATTCATTTCTATTACCTTTATTATCCCACTCGAATATGGCTTGCTTGAAACGGATGGTCAACTTAGGATGCTTTGTGGGATGAAGCGTAAAAGAAAGATGTTTCGTGGTTGGCGTTGTAAGTCTAGGCTCATTATGGTTGAAGCTTCAAAGAGTAAAGGTTGGACTAGTGCTCAATTGGATGGGTCTAGGAGGATAGTTTGGTGCTTCCATGAGAATTCATCTCTCTTGCCACCCGGAGGAAACCACCATGATCAACTCAAGGACGGGTGTGAAAACAAAGTGTGGGATCCCGGATCGCACAAGGAAGATCAACTTTGGGAGCCTATGGTTTGTGAAGAACTCCATCAAAGCTTGGAGTTATTAACTTTGAATGATGAAGTACAATGGAAGTCCAAGCATTGGTGGATGTTCAAGGATGGATTCAAGCACAAGCCACCTTGATGAAGAGCTCCCCATAAGTCCAACTTAAGGACAATAAACAAAAGTGCTAGGTGGGAGACACCCCACCATGGTAACATCTTTTCATTTTTCCCTTTTGTACATATTGGTAAAATAAGTTTAATTTCATATTTTGTTTGATTAGTTGAGTTTAATTAGAAGTCTAGTAGGTTAAATAAGGTTTCATGATGTTTTGGTAGCTGTTTGGAGGTTTGGAATGCTTGGTTTGGTACAAAAGCATAGAAAAATTTTGAAAAACAGAGCACCACCCACGTGCACGCGCACTTCATGCGTACGCGTGAATCAAGCAATTTCGGCCATCCAGGCACACGCGTCATGTACACGTACGCGTGGATTGAGTTTTTCCACCTCCCATACATTCACCCGAGAGTTGTGCCTGAAGTGTGCCAACTTTGTGCCCTAGGGCACGCGAACGCGTACCTTGTGCGTACGCATCGACTCTCTGCTTTACCATGCACGCGTACGCGCACTGTACGCGTACGCGTTGCTTCCATTTCATCAATCCACGCTTACGCGCACATGACGCGCACGCGTGGATTGCCCTGTTTCACCTTCTTTTCTTCTCTTCTTTCCATTTCTTTCCTTCTTCTCTTTTCTCTTCTTTTCTTTCAACCCTTCAAACATCATCCGACACTACCAAACACCATGTAACACCATTTCTTTTCGTTAGTTAGTTTAATTTTTGTTTTTCATTATAAGTGTTGGATTGCTAATCTTGTTTACTGCTTACTGCTGCTTATTATTAATGGGATGTTAGTTTAACATCATTGTTGTTAATGTCATTGTTGGATTTCTTTGTTGAGGTTATATTTGGTTACTTGGTTCGGAACTTTTCATGTTTAATGCTTTTGAATACCAAGTACATGTGACATTGCCTTTAAGCTTCTTAACTCTTTTGAATTATATGTTTTGGCCACCATACATTCATCATCCATTGTTAGGCAATTGCATATTATCATTGTATTTTTTTTAGGTGATGCTTGTTTATGGTCTACCCTTATTCACATCACTTATTTCATGCATTGAGATTGTAGAATTGTAAAATTGGATCGAAAGCTTACCTAATGATGTATTTTTGAGCTTTGTAAAGCTTTGTGGGCCATGCTTGCTATGGGATTGATTTCCACTTCTATCTTCTTTTTCCTAAGTTCCATAGCATCCATATGTTTCACCTCTATGTCACTTAGGTGTTGCAACAACTTCAATATGTGTCATTGATTGTTGTGTGAGTTTCATATACCATTTTGTTTACTAAGTCTACCTACACATCAATCAATGTCCATGCATTATCCAATTTCACAATTGCTTGATTTTTGCTTGAATGCTCTCATGCTTCTTTATTGCTTGTTTGGTTGTCTTAGCCTACAAGTCTTTTAAAGTATCTCAAGCACACTAGAATGAGTGAAGTACATGTTTTCTTTTGTGTAAATGTGACATAGCTTTTTATACTAGTGTGTGTATGTGTTCTAAACCGCGCACAATTTTAGAACCCACACACCTATTTTTTATCAATGTCACACCAATTCACTCACTCAATTCTAGTGACTCACCTCATTCCAACAATTCACGCTTCCTTGCTTTTGTATTTTCTCATCTTACGGTGTTTATTTTGTTTTTCATGATCGATGCACAATAAGCAAAAATGGAAGTGGAAGGAAGAACACGCAGCAACCGGTTGACCTACCAGATGAAGGTGGCAACTTGGAGAGTCACTGTACCCCCTTGCTCATTTAGTGCACCGAGGACGGTGCAAACTTTTAAGTGTGGGGAGGTCGTCCGACCGCTCGGCATTTTTGGGATGAGTCATCATAAGCAAAAATGGAAGCGGGAGAAGAACACGCAGCATCGGTTGACCTACCAACTGAAGGTAGCAACTAGGAAAGTCGTCGAATCCCCTTGTTCATCTTTGGATGCACCGAGGATGGTGCGAACTTTTAAGTGTGGGGAGGTCGTCCGACCGCTCGGCATTTTTGGGTAACAAGTTTATAATCCCAACACTTTTGCATTTCATTTTAGGATTCTTAGTTGCACTTTCTTATTTTGCATATGTATATAATAAGCTTAGTCAAAATCATGATATTTTTCAAGGATTTTATCTATAGGGCACCCAATTGATTGAAAAAAAAAATTTTTTTTAGAACTTGCTTGAATTATATACTTTGTGGAACATGATTTTTGAGCTAAGAACACAAGCATGTGAGGTTTGAGCCTAATTGTGTGGTTACATCATACATAACCACTTACTTTCATTCTTGTGTGCATTATTCTCTTCCTATGATTGTAATCTTTGATTTGTTTAATTCTATATGTCCATTATTTTGTGTATACATGCATTTATATGATTGAGGCCATTGTTCAAATAGCTCACTTACCCAAATAAGCCTACCTTTTATCTTCCATTGATAACCAATTTGAGCCTATGCTTAACATATTTGTTCTTAATTGTAGCACATTACAAGCCTAAGTGAAAAACAATAAATATCCCTTAATTTGGATCTTTGATTAGCTTAGGCTAGTGAGAGTGTTTATCATTTGATTTTGGGAGAGTTGGGTACATTGGGTATAGATAAAAGTGTGTTTATGTTTGTGTTGAGAATCTTGGGAATTTGGTACATACTCATGTATTAATCATGTGTAAACCATATGCATTGATGTTCTTGTATATATTTTAGTTTGAAAAAAAAATGAGAAAAACAAAAAGAAAAAAAATATATATATATATAAGAAAAAAAAGAAAATATATAAAAAAGAAAGAAAAAGAATTACAATAAAAAGGGGACAAAAATACCCCAAAACAAGGTTCAATAAAAGTCAATGCATATGGGTGGTGATCAAAAAGAGAATGCATGAGTGTGTGAAAAAGTGAAGAATGGGTAGTTAGGTTTGTTTAGAATTGTATAGGTTGTCATAGGTTAGGTGGGAAGTTTAAGTTAATCAAAGATTCAAATCTCAAGCCCACTTGACCATATGCGGATCCTTGGCCCTAACCCCATTACAACCTATGGGAAAGTCCTCATGATACTTGTATGCATGCATGAAATAATTGTTGATTGTTAGATGAACAACAAATCTTGGAAAGCATGATTAGGGGAGAATTGAGTGAATCAACCCCATACACTTGAGCGACTAGAGCGGATACACATCCGGTGAGGGTTCGATTACTCAATTACATGTTTCCACCCATGATCATCTCTTTTCTTGCAAGTTTGTAAAATCTTTTTAATAATTCAATTCAATTGTGGGTTGGGTGATTGCTATTGCCTTAGCGCTTGTGTTTGTATATGTATTCTTGGAAATTGATTTATTTTGACTAAGTGGATGTATTCATGCAGATAGATTGCATATAGATAGGTTGCATGTAGTTAGTTTGCATTGAATAAATGTTGATGTCCCTTTGCTTCTTTCTTGATTTTAGCATGAGGACATGGTTAGTTTAAGTGTGGGAAGATTTGATAAACCCCAATTTTGTGGTTTATCTTGTGCTTAATTTGGGGGATTTTATCACCTTTTTCCTACATTTATTCATAAAATAGCATGGTTTTGTAATTCTCCCTTGATTTGTGCTTAAGTGTAAAAACATGCTTTTTAGGCCCTAAAATTGGTCATTTTAATTCACTTTAATTCTATTTTATGCCTTGATGTGTTTGTTGAGTGATTTCAGGTTCATAAGGCAAGTATTGGATGGAAGAAGTGAGGAGAAAAGCATGCAAAGTGGGAGAACTCATGAAGAAATGAAGGAACCGTAAAGCTGTCAAGTCCGACCTCTTCGCACTCAATCGACCATAACTTGAGCTACAGAGATCCAAATGAGGCGGTTTCAGTTGCATTGGAAAGCTAACATCCGGGCTTTAAAATGATATAAAATTTGCTATATGTTGCTTCACGTTCAGGGGCACGCACGCGCCATGTATGCGTGCGTGCCGATGATGCCGTGGCCCACTAAAGTGAATTCGCCCCCAGCGATTTCTGAAGCACTTTGGGCCCAACCCAACTCATTTCTAATGCTATTTCATGCAGAATTCAAGCTTGGGCAAAGGGGAGAGCAATTGTTTGTAGCATAAGCATCATGTAGGTTAGTTTCTAGAGAGAGAAGCTCCCTCTTCTCTCTAGAATTAGGTTAGGATATTTCCATCTTAGATCTAGGATTAATTCAAGCTTTGATTTACTTGTCCTTTACAATTTCTTGTTCCTCTACTCTTCCTCTCTCTAATTTTGTATTTCATTCTTGTAATTGCTTGCTTTGTTGTTGATGCACTCTTTCTTCTTCTATTTTCCTTTAATGCAATTTATGATTCATGTTCTTTTATTATTTATTTGCTTTATTGTTGTTTAATTCCTTGAAATTGAGTAGTGTAGATTTACATTCCTTGCAATTTACTATGTTTTCCTTTTATGCCTTCCAAGTGTTTGATTAAATACTTGGTTAAATTTTAGTGTAGAATTTTATGCTCTTGGCTTGGGAAGGTAATGATGAGAGAACTTTTGCGTGGTCTAGAAATTTACGGATAAATCCTCGTTGCAAGTATAGTTTCTAAACCTTCAAAAGTCCTTTCATACAAACGTTTTGGGTTGTCACAAGTAACAAACCCCTTTGAAATTGATAACCGAGTATTCAAACCTCGGGTCGTCTTCTCAAGGATTTGCAGGGAGGTATGTTCTTATTATTGGTTATGAAGATTGTAAATTGGGGGGTTTTGAGAAATTTGGAGTTTGGGCAATGTGCACAGATATATTTTCAAGCAATAAAAATTAATAAATAACTGTAAAATAAACTCTTGGCAAGGTATGAAGAACTGGAGGTCCTATCCTAGTTACCCTTATCAATTGTGATGAGAATTGGATTCTTCCCCCACCTTATTAACCTTTAACTATGAAGGTAAGTTAAGTAGACAAATTAATTCCAATTTTCAATCAACAATGAGTTTGATAACTCAAGAGTTACCAATGTCTCAACCAAAGACAAAAGAGAGAAATTCTACTTGAATGAAAATAATTTGGATAAACACAGGGCATTAATAAATTAAAGAGAGCAATCATAAGTCTGAAATACTTCGAATTATATTAAATAAAATGTTCAAATCATAACATGGGAATTCATAAATTAAATTGGAAAAATAAATAAAAATAAAGAACCTCGGATTGAGAGCTACTCCTAAAACTAAGAGAAATCCTAAATCATAATCCTAAGAGAGAGGAGAGAACCTCTCTCTCTAAAAACTACATCTACTCCTAAAATTGTGAATTATGAAAGCTTTCTCATGAACAAATGCATTTCCCCACTTTATAGCCTCTAATCTGTATTTTCTGGGCCGCAAACTGGGTCAAAAATAGTCCAGAATTCGCTGGTTTCGAATTTTGCCACGCTAGATTTCCGTCACTGCGACGCGGCCACATGGATCACGCAGTCGCGTCGCCTAGCCTCATGGGAACTATAGCATATTATATATCAAATCGAAGCCCCAGACGTTAGCTTTCCAACGCAACTGGAACCGCGTCGTTTGAGTGCAGAGAGGTCAGGCTGGACAGCTTAGCAATTTCTCCAACTTCTTGCATTCCTTCCACTTTTGCATGCTTCCTTTCCATCCTCCAAGCCATTCCTACCTTATAATATCTGAAAACACTTAACACACATATCAAGGTATCTAATGGTAATAAGAGAGGATTAATAATAAGCAAATATAAGATCAAAGAAGCATGTTTTCAATCAAAGCACATAATTAGGAAGGCAAATGTAAAACCATGCAAATAATATGAATAAGTGGGTAAAAAGTAGATAAAAACCACTCAATTGAGCACAAGATAAACCCTAAAATAGTGGTTTATCAACCTCCCCACACTTAAACATTAGCATGTCCTCATGCTAAGCTCAAGAGAAGCTATAAAGAAATGAAGAGGAATGGTAGAATGTATGAAATGCAACCTATGAATGCAACTACATGCTAAATGCTTTTACTTACTTGGTTAAGAGTAAATAAGTTCTCCAGGAATAAATATGAACTGGATTTCACTAATTCAAATCATAAAAATGAAGTACAAATAGACTTGCAAGAAGAAAATAGCTCATGAATGCAGGGAACAAGGAATTGAGCATCGAACCCTTACTGGTAGTGTATACACTCTAATCACTCAAGTGTTTAAGGTTCGATTCTCTCAATTCTCTACTATCCTTGCTTTCTAAGGCTTGCTTTTCATCTAACAATCAACACAAATTTAATGCACAGATACACATACCAAGAGGTCTTTTAAGGGTTGTAATGGGGTTAAGGTCAAGGTAGGATTGTATTTGGTCAAGTGGACTAAAATCTGAATCCTTAATTAATCTTAAACTTTCCACCTAACTTTAGACAATCCATGTAATCACAATACAAAATCTAACTATCCATCAACCATGTTTTCCACATTATTCATGCATTCTAATTCTAAGTACAGTACATATGCATTGCTTTCACTTACTTTGGGACATTTTGTCCCCTTTTTGCTTAATTGCTCTTTTTTTCTTTTCTTTTTCTCTTTTTCTTCTTCTTCTTCTTTTTCTTCTCTCTTTTATATATATATTTTCTTTTTCTTTTGTTTTTCTCAATGCATATGATTCATTTATTGAATGCATGAACATGTCCCAAACATTTCTTTCACATTTTTAGAAAATTCTAACATACTCAATTCTCAAACCAAATATTTCCAAACCCAATTTCCCACACTTAAATCATAAGCACTCTCACTAGTCTAAGCTAACTAAGGATTCAAATTAAGGACATTATTGTTTTCCGCTTAGAGTTAATGATGTGCTAAAATAAAGAATAAAAAGGGGTATAATAGGCTCAAATTGGTTTGCAAGGGATAATGAAGGGTTAAGGCCACATAGGTATGTAAGCTCAGTGAAACAAAGGCCTCAATCATATAAGTGCATGTATACATCAAACCATGGAAATATAGAATTAAGCAAGACAAAGATCACAATTTTTAGAGAGAAAGATACACACTAAAACAAAATTTTTGGTTGATAAAATGCAACCAATTCAAATAGGCTCAAAATCTCACAGGTTTTGTGTGTTCGAGCTCTAAACCATGTTCCAATATAATATCTCTTCAAACAAGTGTAACATTAAATTTTATTCAAATTAGTGAAATTCTCTAAAAATTTTCTTTGAAAAAGAAAATATTACTTCAACCAAGTGGTAAAATATGCAAAAAATCAAACAAATATGCAATTAAACATGCAAATGCAACAATGAACAAACAAATAAAAAAATAAAAAATTTGGTGTTGAGTCAAGAAATAACTACCCATGGAGATCGGTATCGACCTCTGATGGGTATTTTTGTGGAAAAACGAATTTCTCCAAAACACCGAAAACTAACCGGCAAGTGCACCGGGTCGCATCAAGTAATAATAACTCACGGGAGTGAGGTCGATCCCACAGGGATTGAAGGATTGAGCAATTTTAGTTTAGTGGTTGATTTAGTCAAGCGAATCAAGATTTGGTTGAGAGATTTGTGATTAACAAAATTTAAATTGCATGGAAAGTAAAGGGAATGGGTAAATTGCATGAAAGTAAAGAGAACTGAAATTTAAAGTGCTGAATCTTAAAGAACAAGAAATTAAATGGCAGAAACTTAGAACGCAAGAAATTTAAATTGCAGAATCTTAAAGTGCAAGAAATGTAAATGGCTTGAATTGTAAAGGGAATTGGGAATTGGATTTGCAGAAATTAAACAAGGAAAAGTAAAATTTCAATAAGCAGAGAAGTAGAAGATCACTTGGATTGAATCGGATCTATAAACAGAAATGTAAATGAGATTGAAAAAAAAAACATTAAACAGAGGATGTAAAATTGGAATTCAGATCTCAGGACCCAAGAGACTAGATAACCAAGTCTAGATCTCAATGCCTTCCTAGATCCAACAAGAACAATTGTAAAGGAAATGTAAATTGCAGAGAAAGTAGATGAAGAAGCAATTAACAGAAATTTAAATTCAATTGTGCAGTAAAGAAACAGAGAGGTCTCAGGATGAGATTGAAACAGAATTCCTTCAATTCTCCAACCCAAGATCCAAGATAAGTGTAATTGAAATTGAAAGCAAGAAAACTAAGAGGAAGGGAATTCAATTCTCCTTCCCCGAGACTTAGAAATTAAAATTCTCTCAACACCAAAAGCTCTCCGAAAACTCTCTATGAAAACTAAAAGGGAAAGCTCTCTTAAAAACTTAAATCCTATGCTATTTATACACTTTCTTCAAATGGTCTTCAAGCCTTCAATTGGGCCTTTGCTCTTGATGGAATTGAGTTGATAGAGGCCTTGGTTGATTGCTCTTGGAGTTTGGAGAAGAACCGAATTGAACCGGGTTTGGAATCATGAAAGCTTGAGTAAAAGTTTGAGTAAAAGTTTGAGGCAAACTTTTACTCAAACTTTTTACATCAGTGATGAGCGGATAATTTATACGCTTTTTGGCATTGTTTTTAGTATGTTTTTAGTAGGATCTAGTCACTTTTAGGGATGTTTTCATTAGTTTTTATGTTAAATTCACATTTCTGGACTTTACTATGAGTTTGTGTGTTTTTCTGTGATTTCAGGTATTTTCTGGCTGAAATTGAGGGACTTGAGCAGAAATCAGATTCAGAGGTTGAAAAAGGACTGCTGATGCTGTTGGATTCTGACCTCCCTGCACTCAAAGTGCATTTTTTGGAGCTACAGAACTCGAAATGGCGCGCTTCCAATTGCGTTGGAAAGTAGACATCCAGGGCTTTCCAGCAATATATAATAGTCCATACTTTGGCCAAGAATTGACGACGTAAACTGGCGTTCAACGCCAGCCTTCTGCCCAAATCTGGAGTCCAGCGCCAGAAAAGGATCCAGAACCAGAGTTGAACGCCCAAACTGGCACAGAAACTGGCGTTCAACTCCACAAATGGCCTCTGTACCTGCTACACTCAGGCTCAGCCCAAACACACACCAAGTGGGCCCAGGAAGTGGATTTATGCATCAATTACTTACTCATGTAAACCCTAGTGACTAGTTTATTATAAATAGGACCTCTTACTATTGTATTAGGCATCTTTTGATCATCTTAGGATCTTAGGATCATCTTTGGATTACCTTATGATCCTTTGATCACGCTTTAGAGGGCTGGCCATCTCGGCCATGCCTGGACCTTCACTTATGTATTTTTAACGGTAGAGTTTCTATACTCCATAGATTAAGGTGTGGAGCTCTGCTGTTCCTCAAAGATTAATGCAAAGTACTTCTGTTTTCTATTCAATTCTTCTTATTTCGCTTCTAAGATATCCATTCGCACCCAAGAACGTGATGAAGGTGATGATTATGTGTGACGCTCATCGTCCTTCTCCCTTATGAACGCGTGCCTGACAAACACTTCTGTTCTACATGAATTAAGCTAGAATGAGTATCTCTTAGATCTCCTAACCAGAATCTTCGTAGCGTAAGCTAGAATGATGGCGGCATTCAAGAGAATCCGGAAGGTCTAAACCTTGTCTGTGGTATTCTGAGTAGGATTCAATGATTGAATGACTGTGACGAGCTTCAAACTCGTGAGTGCTGGGCGTTAGTGACAGACGCAAAAGGAGGGTGAATCCTATTCCAGCATGATCGGGAACCGACAGATGAATAGCCGTGCCGTGACAGGGTGCGTGAGCATATTATTCACTGAGAGGAGGGGATGTAGCCACTGACAACGGTGATGCCCTTGCATAAAGCCAGCCATGGAAAGGAGTAAGACTGATTGGATGAAGATAGCAAGAAAGCAGAGGTTCAGAGGAACGAAAAGTATCTCCATTCGCTTATCTGAAATTCCTACCAATGATTTACATAAGTACCTCTATCCCTATCTTATTATATAATATTCGAAAACACCATTATCACTTTATATCTGCCTGACTGAGATTTACAAGGTGACCATAGCTTGCTTCATACCAACAATCTCCGTGGGATTCGACCCTTACTCACGTAAGGTATTACTTGGACGACCCAGTGCACTTGCTGGTTAGTTGTATCGAAGTTGTGACAATTATGAATTAAGATCAAAGCACCAAGCTTTGGAGCCATTACCAGGGATTGTTCGAGCCTGGACATCACAATTTCGTGCACCAAGTTTTTGGCGCCGTTGCCGGGGATTGTTTTAGTCTTCGGCAAGCTTTTGGTCCGGTAACATCAGTGCCAGATTCCCTTTTGATCCGGCAACAGCACCAAGTTTTTGGCGCCGTTGCCGGGGATTGTTTGAGTTTGGACAACTGACGGTTCATCTTGTTGCTCAGATTAGGTAATTTTCTTTTTGTCTTGTTTTCAAAAAAAAAAAAATTTCAAATATCTTTCAAAAAGTCTTCCTTTGTTTTCGAAAAAAAAAATTTTAAAATAAAAATGTTTTCAAAAATATATTTTCCTTTCAGAATTTTTAAGAATGAATTCTAGTGTTTCATGGAGCATGTTGAAGCCTGGCTGGCTGTAAAGCCATGTCTATTCCTTTGGTAATGAGTATGTCAGGCATGTCATATCTGAATTACATGCTGAAGCTTGGCTGGCCATTGGCCATGTCTAGTGTTTTGGACCGGAGCTTTCATTGAAAGCTTGGCTGGCTAGTGAGCCATGTCTAATTCCTGGATGAAGCTTTAGACTAAGAATGCAAGATTCCTGGAATTCATATTAAAAATTTTGGAATCCTTATTTTTCTTTTTCATATAATTTTCGAAAAATATAAAATAAAAATCCAAAAAAATTAGAAAATCATAAAAATCAAAAATATTTTCTGTTTCTTGTTTGAGTCTTGAGTCACATTATAAGTTTGGTGTCACTTGCATATGCATCTTGCATTTTTTCGAAAATATCATGCATTCATAGTGTTCTTCATGATCTTCAAGTTGTTCTTGGTAAGTCTTCTTGTTTGATCTTGATGATTTTTTGTTTTGTGTCTTTTCATGTTTTTCATATGCATTCTTGAATTCTTAGTGTCTAAGCATTAAAGAATTCTAAGTTTGGTGTCTTACATGTTTTCTTTACATTAAAAATTTTTCAAAAATATGTTCTTGATGTTCATCATGACATTCAAAGTGTTCTTGGTGTTCATCTTGACATTCATAGCATTCTTGCATGCATCACATGTTTTGATCTAAAAATTTCATGCATTGCATCTTTTTAGTGTTTTTCTCTTGCATCATAAAAATTTCAAAAATAAAAAAAATATATTTCCCTTTTTCTCTCATAAAATTCGAAAATTTGGATTAACTTTTTCAAAAATTTTTAAAAATCAAGTTGTTTCTCATGAGTCAAATCAAATTTTCAATTTGAAAATCTTATCTTTTTCAAAATCTTTTTCAAAAATCAAATCTTTTTCAAAATTATTAGTTATTTTCGAAAATTTCAAAAAAATATTTTTCAAAAATCCCTTTCTTATTTTTATACCAAATTTTCGAAAATAACATAATCAATTAATGTTTTGATTCAAAAATTTGAAGTTTGTTACTTGCTTGTTAAGAAAGATTCAAACTTTAAGTTCTAGAATCATATCTTGTGATTTCTTGTGAATCAAGTCATTAATTGAGAATTTAAAAATCAAATCTTTTTCAAAATTAATTTCTATCATATCTTTTCAAAAATATCTTCTCATCTTATCTTTTTCAAAAATTTGCTTTTCAAAATATCTTTTCTAACTTCCTAACTTCTTATCTTTTCAAAATTTGTTTCAACTAACTAACTAACTTTTTGTTTGTTTCTTAACTTTTTCAAAACTACCTAACTAACTCTCTCTCTCTAATTTTCGAAAATATCTTCCCTCTTTTTCAAAAATTTCTTTTTTATTAACTAATTATTTTTATTTTTTATATAAAAAAAAATTTTCGAAAAAAAATACTAAACATTTTTCAAAAACTATTTTCAAAAATCACTAACTCTTTTTCAAAAATTGTTTTCGAAAATTCACTTCCCCCTCTCATCTTCTTCTATTTGTTTATTGATATACTAACATCTTTCCTTCAACTCTCCAAAAATCCGAACCCCCTCTCTCTCTGAGTTCAGATTTTCTTCCCTTCTTTTCTTCTACTAACACAAGGATCCCTATACTGTGGTATAAAGGATCCATATTATTATTACTATTTTTTCTGTGCCATCTTCTTTGTCATATGAGCAGGAGCAAGGACAAGAACATTCTTGTTAAAGCAGATCCAGAACCTGAAAGGACTCTGAAGAAAAAATTAAGAGAAGCTAAAATACAACAATCCAGAGATAACCTTTCAGAAATTTTCAAACAGGAAAAGGAGATGGCAGCCGAAAATAATAATAAATATAAGGAAGATGCTTTGTGACTTCACTGCACCTAATTCCAATTTACATGGAAGAAGCATCTCCATTCCTGCCATTGGAGCAAACAATTTTGAGCTGAAACCTCAATTAGTTTCTCTGATGCAGCAGAACTGCAAGTTTCATGGACTTCCATCTGAAGATCCTTTTCAGTTCTTAACTGAATTCTTGCAGATATGTGATACTGTTAAGACTAATGGAGTAGATCCTGAAGTCTACAGGCTCATGCTTTTCCCTTTTGCTGTAAGAGACAGAGCTAGATTATGGTTGGATTCTCAACCTAAAGACAGCCTGAACTCTTGGGATAAGCTGGTCACGGCTTTCTTAGCCAAGTACTTTCCTCCTCAAAAGCTGAGCAAGCTTAGAGCTGATGTTCAAACCTTCAGACAGAAAGAAGGTGAATCCCTCTATGAAGCTTGGGAAACATACAAACAGTTGACCAAAAAGTCTCCTTCTGACATGCTCTCAGAATGGACCATCCTGGATATATTCTATGATGGTTTATCTGAGCTATCAAAGATGTCACTGGACACTTCTGCAGGTGGATCCATTCACCTAAAGAAAACGCCTGCAGAAGCTCAAGAACTCATTGACATGGTTGCTAATAACCAGTTCATGTACACTTCTGAAAGGAATCCTGTGAGTAATGGGACGCCTATGAAGAAGGGAGTTCTTGAAGTTGATACTCTGAATGCCATATTGGCTCAGAACAAAATATTGACTCAGCAAATCAATATGATCTCTCAGAGTCTGCATGGAATGTAAGCTGCATCCAACAGTACTCAAGAGGCATCTTCTGAAGAAGAAGCCTATGATCCTGAGAACCCTGCAATAGCAGAGGTAAATTACTTAGGTGAACCTTATGGAAACACCTATAACTCAACATGGAGAAATCATCCAAATTTCTCATGGAAGGATCAAAAGCCTCAACAAGGCTTTAATAATGGTGGAAGAAACAGGTTTAGCAATAGCAAGCCTTTTCCATCATCAACTCAGCAACAGACAGAGAACTCTGAACAAAATGCTTCTAATTTAGCAAATCTAGTCTCTGATCTATCTAAGGCCACTATAAGTTTCATGAATGAAACAAGGTCTTCCATTAGAAATCTGGAAGCACAAGTGGGCCAGCTGAGTAAAAGGATCACTGAAATCCCTCCTAGTACTCTCCCAAGCAATACAGAAGAGAACCCAAAAGGAGAGTGCAAGGTCATTGACATAAGCGCCATGGCCGAACCTGTGAGGAAAGGAGAGGACGTGAATCCCAAGGAGGAAGACCTCCTGGGACGTCCAGTGATCAATAAGGAGCTTCCCTCTGAGGAACCAAAGGACTCTGAGGCTCATCTAGAGACCATAGAGATTCCATTGAACCTCCTTATACCCTTCATGAGCTCTGATGAGTATTCCTCTTCTGAAGAGAATGAGGATGTTACTGAAGAGCAAACTGCCAAGTTTCTTGGTGCAATCATGAAGCTGAATGCCAAATTATTTGGCATTGATACTTGGGAAGTTGAACCTCCCTTGTTCATCAATGAACTAAGTGATCTGGATCAACTGACATTGCCTCAGAAGAGACAGGATCCTGGAAAGTTCATATTACCTTGTACCATAGGCACCATGATCTTTGAGGCTCTGTGTGACCTTGGTTCAGGAATAAACCTCATGCCCCTCTCTGTAATAGAGAAACTGGGAATCTATGGGGTGCAAGCTGCTAAAATCTCATTAGAGATGGCAGACAGTTCAAGAAAACAGGCTTATGGAAAAGTAGAGGACGTTTTAGTAAAGGTTGAGGGCCTTTACATCCCTACTGATTTCATAGTCCTGGATACTGGAAAGGAAGAGGATGAATCTATCATCCTAGGAAGACCTTTCCTGGCCACAGCAAGAGCTGTGATTGATGTTGACAGAGGTGAAATAGTCCTTCAATGGAATGAGAACTCCCTTGTATTCAAAACTCAAGGATCTCCCTCTGCAACCATGGAGAGGAAGCAGGAAAAGCTTCTCTCCAAGCAGAGTCAACCAGAGCCCCCACACTCAAACTCTAAGTTTGGTGTTGGGAGGCCACAACCAAACTCTAAGTTTGGTGTTGAACTCCCATATCCAAACTCTAAGTTTGGTGTTGGAGAGTTTCAACAAAGCTCTGCACATCTGTGAGGCTCCATGAGAGCCCACTGTCAAGCTATTGACATTAAATAAGCGCTTGTTGGGAGGCAACCCAATGTTTATCTAATTCTTATTTTTATTGTTTTTCATGTTTTCTTAGGTTCATGATCATGTGGAGTCACAAAATAAATAGAAAAATTGAAAACGGAATCAAAAACAGCAGAAGAAAAATCACACCCTGGAGGAGCATCTGTCTGGCGTTCAAACGCCAGAACAGAGCATAGTTCTGGCGCTGAACGCCCAGAATGGGAGCATCCTGGCGCTGAACGCCCAGAACAAGCATGGTTCTGGCGTTCAACGCCAGAAATGGCAGCAAAGGGGCGTTGAACGCCCAAAATGGGCACCAACCTGGCGCTGAACGCCCAGAGTTGTGTGCAAGGGCATTTTGCATGCCTAAATTGGTGCAGGGATGTAAATGCCTTGACACCTCAGGATCTGTGGACACCACAGGATCACCTCAAGATCTGTGGACACCACAGGATCATCTCAGGATCTGTGAATCCTACAGGATCTCCACCCACCTCACCCTCTCTCTCTCCATTCATGACCATCCATTTTGTTATCCATTCACCACTCACATCCATACACAGATCCCTCCATCTCCTCCATATCTTCTTCTTCTTCTATTCTTTCTTCTTTTGCTCGAGGGCGAGCAACATTCTAAGTTTGGTGTGGTAAAAGCATAAGCTTTTTTTTGTTTTTCCATAACCATTGATGGCACCTAAGGCCAGAGAAACCTCTAGAAAGAGGAAAGGGAAGACAAAAGCTTCCATCAAGGGTCTATAGCTCAGTGGTAGAACATTTGACTGCAAATCAAGAGATCCCTGAGATACCTCAGGGGATACATTTTCTTCCACACAATTATTGGAAGCAACTAAGGGTGGAACATCAAGAGTACTCCATCATCCTTTATGAAATCAGAGAAGATCTAAAAGCAATGAAGGAGGAGCAGCAAAAACAAGGAATAGACATAGAAGAGCTCAAGGACATCACTAAGGTGGACTCATTCCTTGTTCTTACTTTCTCTGTTTCTTCGTTTTATATGTTATGTGCTTATCCATGTTTGTGTCTTCATTACATGATCATTAGTAGTTAGTAACTTTGTCTTAAAGTTATGAATGTCCTATGAATCCATCACCTCTCTTAAAATAAAAACTGTTTTAATTCAAAAGAACAAGAAGTACATGAGTTTTGAATTTATCCTTGAACTTAGTTTAATTATATTGATGTGGTGACAATTGCTTCTTGTTTTCTGAATGTATGCTTGAACAGTGCATATGTCTTTTGAAGTTGTTGTTTAAGAATGTTAAATATGTTGGCTCTTGAAAGAATGATGACTAGGAGACATGTTATTTGATAATCTGAAAAATCATAAAAATGATTCTTGAAGCAAGAAAAAGCAGCAAAAAAACAAAGCTTGCAGAAGAAAAAAAAAGGCGAAAAAAAATAGAAAGAAAAAGAAAAAGCAAGCAGAAAAAGCCAATAACCCTTAAAACCAAAAGGCAAGAGCAAATAAAAAGGATCCCAAGGCTTTGAGCATCAGTGGATAGGAGGGCCTAAAGGAATAAAATCCTGGTCTAAGCGGCTAAACCAAACTGTCCCTAACCATGTGCTTGTGGCGTGTAGGTGTCAAGTGAAAACTTGAGACTGAGCGGTTAAAGTCAAGGTCCAAAGCAAAAAGAAGAGTGTGCTTAAGAACCTTGGACACCTCTAATTGGGGACTTTAGCAAAGCTGAGTCACAATCTGAAAAGGTTCACCCAATTATGTGTCTGTGGCATTTATGTATCCGGTGGTAATACTGGAAAACAAAGTGCTTAGGGCCACGGCCAAGACTCATAAAGAAGCTGTGTTCAAGAACCATCATACTGAACTAGGAGAATCAATAACACTATCTGAACTCTGAGTTCCTATAGATGCCAATCATTCTGAACCTCAATGGATAAAGTGAGACGCCAAAACTATTCAAGAGGCAAAAAGCTATAAGTCCCGCTCATATGATTGAAACTATGTTTCATTGATAGTTTGGAATTTATAGTATATTCTCTTCTTTTTATCCTATTTGATTTTCAGTTGCTTGGGGACAAGCAACAATTTAAGTTTGGTGTTGTGATGAGCGGATAATTTATACGCTTTTTGGCATTGTTTTTAGTATGTTTTTAGTAGGATCTGGTCACTTTTAGGGATGTTTTCATTAGTTTTTATGTTAAATTCACATTTCTGGACTTTACTATGAGTTTGTGTGTTTTTCTGTGATTTCAGGTATTTTCTGGCTGAAATTGAGGGACTTGAGCAGAAATCAGATTCAGAGGTTGAAAAAGGACTGCTGATGCTGTTGGATTCTGACCTCCCTGCACTCAAAGTGCATTTTTTGGAGCTACAGAACTCGAAATGGCGCGCTTCCAATTGCGTTGGAAAGTAGACATCCAGGGCTTTCCAGCAATATATAATAGTCCATACTTTGGTCAAGAATTGACGACGTAAACTGGCGTTCAACGCCAGCCTTCTGCCCAAATCTGGAGTCCAGCGCCAGAAAAGGATCCAGAACCAGAGTTGAACGCCCAAACTGGCACAGAAACTGGCGTTCAACTCCACAAATGGCCTCTGTACGTGCTACACTCAGGCTCAGCCCAAACACACACCAAGTGGGCCCAGGAAGTGGATTTATGCATCAATTACTTACTCATGTAAACCCTAGTGACTAGTTTATTATAAATAGGACCTCTTACTATTGTATTAGGCATCTTTTGATCATCTTAGGATCTTAGGATCATCTTTGGATTACCTTATGATCCTTTGATCACGCTTTAGGGGGCTGGCCATCTCGGCCATGCCTGGACCTTCACTTATGTATTTTTAACGGTAGAGTTTCTACACTCCATAGATTAAGGTGTGGAGCTCTACTGTTCCTCAAAGATTAATGCAAAGTACTTCTGTTTTCTATTCAATTCTTCTTATTTCGCTTCTAAGATATCCATTCGCACCCAAGAACGTGATGAAGGTGATGATTATGTGTGACGCTCATCGTCCTTCTCCCTTATGAACGCGTGCCTGACAAACACTTCTGTTCTACATGAATTAAGCTAGAATGAGTATCTCTTAGATCTCCTAACCAGAATCTTCGTGGCGTAAGCTAGAATGATGGCGGCATTCAAGAGAATCCGGAAGGTCTAAACCTTGTTTGTGGTATTCTGAGTAGGATTCAATGATTGAATGACTGTGACGAGCTTCAAACTCGCGAGTGCTGGGCGTTAGTGACAGACGCAAAAGGAGGGTGAATCCTATTCCAGCATGATCGGGAACCGACAGATGAATAGCCGTGCCGTGACAGGGTGCGTGAGCATATTATTCACTGAGAGGAGGGGATGTAGCCACTGACAATGGTGATGCCCTTGCATAAAGCCAGCCATGGAAAGGAGTAAGACTGATTGGATGAAGATAGGAGGAAAGCAGAGGTTCAGAGGAACGAAAAGTATCTCCATTCGCTTATCTGAAATTCCTACCAATGATTTACATAAGTACCTCTATCCCTATCTTATTATATAATATTCGAAAACACCATTATCACTTTATATCTGCCTGACTGAGATTTACAAGGTGACCATAGCTTGCTTCATACCAACAATCTCCGTGGGATTCGACCCTTACTCACGTAAGGTATTACTTGGACGACCCAGTGCACTTGCTGGTTAGTTGTATCGAAGTTGTGACAATTATGAATTAAGATCAAAGCACCAAGCTTTGGAGCCATTACCAGGGATTGTTCGAGCCTGGACATCACAATTTCGTGCACCAATCAGCCACCCTCTTTTGCTGATACCAACGTTGGGGCAAAAGTTTGGGGTCAAACTTTTGCTCCAACGTTGGCCTCCCCTTGCACACTCATGGCGCCAACGTTTGCCAAAAAGTTAGGGGCAAACGTTGCCGCAAACTTTTGCTCTCCAGGGTGTGTTGTTCATGCGCCAACGTTTGCCAAAAAGTTTGAGGCAAACGTTGGCGCAAACTTTTGCTCTCCAGGGTGTTGATTTGTGATGCCAAAAGTTTGCCAAAAAGTTTGAGGCAAACTTTTGCTCCAGCTTTTTGCCCAAAAGTTTGCACAAAAGTTTGAGGCAAACTTTTGGTCCAGCTTTTCGCTCCCTGGTTCATTTTCACTTATTCCAAAAGTTTGAGCTAAAGTTTGAGGCAAACTTTTGCTCAAACTTTTTGTCCTCTCTTCCTCCTAGCCATTCCTTCTTGCTTCAACCTTTCTCCAAGCTTTCTTCACCTATCATTAATCAACCAAACACATCAAAGCTATGCTCAAAATCATGAGATATTCATTCTTTCATAATATGTGATAATTATAGCATAAAACCTCATGAAATAGCATGAATTCATACATGGTTGATTAAATTAAAGGAAGCATGAAAATCTACCCAATTGGCTTGCTTATGGCTCAAAAAAGTGCATAATTCAATTGAAAACAAAAGAAAAAGGCTAGTGAAACTAGGCTAAGATGACTTGTCATCACAACACCAAACTTAAAGCTTGCTTGTCCCCAAGCAAGAAATGATTTATTGAGAAGAAAGAATAAAATGGAAGACGATGTTCATGCTAGTAGAGTGTTATTGGTAGTTCATGGGGTTTTATGTGGATATGTAAACACTCGCCTCTTATTGACTCTTAAGCCTAGAAAGTCTCCTTCAAGCTTCAAGTAACATACTGCTATGACCTCTCATTATTTCTTTATCCTTGGCTATTATTTTGTTCATAAGCTTTATTTGAGTGTCATGTGTAGCAAGTTCATTTCCTTTTCTTTATACTTGACACATTATTCACTATAGACACTTGGCTCACATTCCTTCTTAGAACATTGATGCCCAGCACCTCTTTGGGCTACTAAATGCCTTGTAGTTAGGTTGCTCTTGATAGTGGACTTTCAGCTGATGATCCCGGGTTAGTTAACCCAAGTCATCAAGTGTTGATGCACTCCAAAGAGCTTAATAATCCAAGCAGATCCTAATACAAAGACACCACAGACATATATTCTAAGGTTCAAGCTATTGGTGTCCGGCTTTGTTTCTTTTTGTTTTCTTTTGTTCTGCCACTCTTTGGCTATTTCTTTTTCTCCCATTTTTTTCTTACTTTTTGTTTTTCTTTCTAACCAAGGATTTTTATTTGATTGAGATTCATAGACAGTAGGCCACTTTCTACTTAGAGGGAGACATCCTAGTTCTCTTATTCACTAAAAGTGAGCTATCATACAATCACACATACATACCACCACTTACTTTTATTGTACTTCTGTCTAACAGAGAACTATCTCACTTCACATTCAAACATTTCTTTTATTGAATTGAAAATGCAGGGGACAAAGCATGCTTTTTGTTCAGTGAAAGTAAACACACAAGCACACACATAGACTAGCTTACTTATTTTAAGAGTGATTCTACTTGTATTAGATGAACACTTTAGCAAAACACAAGTCAAAACATTTTTCAACAGCAAGAGTTAAGTGTAAATACAACCTAATGGTTTGCAGTTCCTTTGTCCTTCCTTCTGTTGTGCCCTTTTGAGTTATGATGCATAGTGTCTTCAAATGGTGGTGAATTCCTTGCACAATTCTCAAAAGTTGCTTGCTTCTCAAGCCCTTAGATGACCAGTTAGTATGCATGAATTGAGGGTGGCTTGTGAATTTAATTTGGTGTGGGAATACCAAACTTAATTTCTTGCCACTTCTCTAGATACAGCAGGTTAACTCTAGGCAAAATCTTGTGTCCTTGCTAAAGGTTATGAAATTAAAACTAGAAATCAATTGAGTAAGTGAATAACCTATTTGATTGCTTAGAGCTAGTATTGTGCAGGAGGTGAGAATGTGCTTTTAAATGAGGTTTTGGTGGAACACCAAAATTAGAATCCTTTATTCTCCCTTAAATTGTTTTGGTGTGCAACACCAAACTTAGCTCCTTGCAATGCATACCAATTATTCAACATTTTTTTTATTGAAAAGGCTATGAAAAGAAAACTACCTCAGGTTGGGTTGCCTCCCAACAAGCGCTTCTTTATTGTCACTAGCTTGACATTGGAGCTTTCTTTTATGGTGGTTGAGGATTGTAGTGCCTCAACTTATCTCCCCTGACTGTGATCCTCCTCTTTGTTCTCTGGTGTTCAATTTCAGCATGTTCCAACGAGAGTATGTTGCTGACAGTGTAATAGTCATCAGTCTGTTGGCTTGCTCCCAGTTGTTGATATATCAATTGCACTTTGTCACCTTTGGAAAGCCCCTCTATTGGAATCTTCTTGTTCTTCCAACCCCTTTTTGTTTTGTTTTTACGTTTCATCCCTTCTTTTGTTGATTTTTCTTTTCTGGCTGTAGGCTTACCTTGGGGATCTCTCTCTTCAGTAGCTAATACTCCAATATCCTCTTGGACTTTTTCATCCTTCTGCACAATCTTCTGCCTTGGGATGTTGTTGTGAATCACCTTGTCAATTTCCATATAGTCCCAACTCTCATTACTAAACTGGGCTTCTGGTAATACCTTCAGAGTGACACTCTTATCATGCATCCTGAGAGTTAATTCTCCCTGCTCTATGTCTATGATAGCTCTAGCAGTGGCCAAGAATGGCCTTCCCAGTATAATAGAGTCACCATCATCCCCATCTGAATCTAGAACCACAAAATCTGCAGGGTATATGAAATTGTCTACCTTGACCAGAACGTTTTCAATCATACCCCTGGGGTATACCGTTGACTTATCTACTAGCTCTAGAGATATCTGTACCGGTTTAACTTCCTCTATATGCAACTTTTTTACCAAGGAGGATGGTATTAAGTTGATACTTGCTCCTAGATTGCACATTGCTTTAGTGATGGTTAATTCCCGAATGGTGCAAGGCAGCAAAAAGCTCCCTGGGTCCTCAAGCTTAGGAGGAAGCCCTTTTTGAATCAAGGCTCTGCATTCCTCAGTAAGCAGTATGGTTTCTTTCTCATCCTAACTTCTCTTCTTATTGATAAGCTCCTTCAAAAACTTGGCATACAGAGGCATTTGCTCAAGTGCTTCCGCCAAGGGAATATTTATCTCCAACTTCTTGAAAGTCTCAAGGAACTTGTGAAATTGTTGGTCCTTTGCCTCCTTGTTGAATCTCTGGGGATATGGCAGTGGAGGTACAAAGGCCTTCTCTGCTTGTTGCTTTTGATTCTTTGTTGGCTCTTCAATTGCTTCATTCCCCTTTTTTGGAATTTTTGATTTTTTCTCCTTTTCTTGAATTTGTTTTGAAGCTTGCTTGCTTGCCATTGCATCATCATTATTGGCTTCTTCTGTGTGTGTTGGCTATTCCTCTTCTAGTGGTCTCTTGCTGCTCTTCAATGTTCTCCCGCTCCTTAATTGTATTGCCTTACATTCTTCCTTAGGATTTGGGATTGTGTCACTCGGCAGTGAACTTGAAGGTCTCTCAACAGAAATCTGTTTGGAGATTTGCCCAATTTGCCTCTCTAGGCTCTTTATGGAGGCTTCATGGTTCTTGGTTGTCATTTCCTGGTGTTTCAACATTTTATCCATCAAGGTCTCCAAGTTAGTGAGTCTTTGAGATTCAGGTGATACTTGAGGTGGGTTATGAGATGTGGGTGGTGGATAGTAGGCATTTTGGTTGGTGGGTTGGTTATTGGATTGGTACTGGTTGGGGTTGGGGTAGTTATTTTGAGGTTTTCTATAGGGGTTCTGGTTAGTTTGCTGCTGGTTGTGGTTTTGGTTGCTTCTTGGGTTGTTTTGGTTTGAGTTCCTCTGCCATGGTTGTTGGTTTTGGGTGTGATTATCTTCCCATCTGAGGTTTGGGTGGTTCTTCCAGGATGGATTTTATGTATCACCATACACTTCATTTGGTCCTTGGTTGTGCATATACTGTACTTGCTCTTGTTGTTGTTCTTCTTGAGTTTCTTCATTTTGCCCCCATGTGGATGATGGTTGGCTTGTGTTAACTGCTGCAACTTGGAGGCTATCAATCCTCTTGGCCATTTGTTCAAATTGTTGTTGAATTTGCTGCTGCATCATCCTGTTTTGAGCCAAGATTGAGTCCACTCCTTCTAGCTCCATTACTCCTCTCCTTTGTGATGGTTGGCGATTTCTTTGGTGAGTAAAGAAATATTGATTGTTGGCCACCATGTCAATAAGATTTTGAGCTTCTTCTGCTGTTTTCATCAGCTGCAATGATCCTCCAGCTGAGTGGTCAAGTGATTCTTGAGCCTTTAGAGTGAGTCCTTCATAGAAGTTCTGTAGCTTGTCCCACTCAGTGAACATTTCTGGTGGACATTTCCTCAGCAGAGCCTTGTATCTCTCCCATGCTTCATACAGATTTTCAGCATCCAATTGTGTGAATGTTTGCACCTCAGTTTTCAGCCTGATGACTCTTTGAGGTGGATAGAATTTGGCTAGAAATTTAGTCACCAAATCATCCCAGCTAGTGATGCTTCCTTGAGAAAAAGTTTCAAGCCACTGTGCGGCCTTGTCCCTTAATGAGAACGGGAACAACAGAAGCTTGTAGGTCTCAGGATTCACGCCATTGGACTTGACAGTGTCACAAATCCTTAAGAAGGTAGATAGATGTTGATTTGGATCCTCCAATGGTCCTCCCCCAAACGAGCAGTTATTTTGGACCAATGTAATGAGTTGTGGCTTCAATTCAAAGTTATTTGCATTGACATTAGGGGTGAGAATGCTGCTTCCACAATGTCTAGCATTTGCAAAGGTATAGGAGGCCAAAACTCTCCTCTGGGGTGGGTTGTTATTGTTGTTGTCTGCTCCACCAGGTGGATTGGTTGAATGTTCCTCCATATCTTGGAATTCTTCTTCTGATTCCTCTTCTCCAACAATATTTTTCCCTCTTTCAGCTCTTCTTAACATCCTGAGAGTTCTTTCGTCTTGTTCATGAAAGGTGGGTGTGGTTCTTCTTGTACCTGACATACAAGCAGAACATAAGAAACACACAAACCAGTGACACTTCAATCTACTGCTAGAATGAAGTTTTAGTTAGCTTAAGCAAAAATTCAAACAGTTAGCGGGTTAATTGAAAATTAAAGGACAGAAAAGAAAAAATGCTTGATCTAGATCTCTACTTTACTTAATCATTGTCAATCTAATCAATTCCCCGGCAACGGCGCCAAAAACTTGATGGGTATTTTTGTGGAAAAACGAATTCTCCAAAACACCCAAAACTAATCGGCAAGTGCACCGGGTCGCATCAAGTAATAATAACTCACGGGAGTGAGGTCGATCCCACAGGGATTGAAGGATTGAGCAATTTTAGTTTAGTGGTTGATTTAGTCAAGCGAATCAAGATTTGGTTGAGAGATTTGTGAGTAACAAAATTTAAATTGCATGGAAAGTAAAGGGAATAGGTAAATTGCATGAAAGTAAAGAGAACTGAAATTTAAAGTGCTGAATCTTAAAGAACAAGAAATTAAATGGCAGAAACTTAGAACGCAAGAAATTTAAATTGCAGAATCTTAAAGTGCAAGAAATGTAAATGGCTTGAATTGTAAAGGGAATTGGGAATTGGATTTGCAGAAATTAAACAAGGAAAAGTAAAATTTCAACAAGCAGAGAAGTAGAAGATCACTTGGATTGAATCGGATCTATAAACAGAAATGTAAATGAGATTGAAAAAAAAACATTAAACAGAGGATGTAAAATTGGAATTCAGATCTCAGGACCCAAGAGACTAGATAACCAAGTCTAGATCTCAATGCCTTCCTAGATCCAACAAGAACAATTGCAAAGGAAATGTAAATTGCAGAGAAAGTAGATGAAGGAGCAATTAACAGAAGTTTAAATTCAATTGTGCAGTAAAGAAACAGAGAGGTCTCAGGATGAGATTGAAACAGAATTCCTTCAATTCTCCAACCCAAGATCCAAGATAAGTGTAATTGAAATTGAAAGCAAGAAAAATAAGAGGAAGGGAATTCAATTCTCCTTCCCCGAGACTTAGAAATTAAAATTCTCTCAACACCAAAAGCTCTCCGAAAACTCTTTATGAAAACTAAAAGGGAAAGCTCTCTTAAAAACTTAAATCCTATGCTATTTATACACTTTCTTCAAATGGTCTTCAAGCCTTCAATTGGGCCTTTGCTCTTGATGGAATTGGGTTGATAGAGGCCTTGGTTGATTGCTCTTGGAGTTTGGAGAAGAACCGAATTGAACTGGGTTTGGAATCATGAAAGCTTGAGTAAAAGTTTGAGTAAAAGTTTGAGGCAAACTTGTACTCAAACTTTTCACATCAGCCACCCTCTTTTGCTGATACCAACGTTGGGGCAAAAGTTTGGGGTCAAACTTTTGCTCCAACGTTGGCCTTCCCTTGCACACTCATGGCGCCAACATTTGCCAAAAAGTTAGGGGCAAACGTTGGTGCAAACTTTTGCTCTCCAGGGTGTGTTGTTCATGTGCCAACGTTTGCCAAAAAGTTTGAGGCAAACGTTGGCGCAAACTTTTGCTCTCCAGGGTGTTGATTTGTGATGCCAAAAGTTTGCCAAAAAGTTTGAGGCAAACTTTTGGTCCAGCTTTTTGCCCAAAAGTTTGCACAAAAGTTTGAGGCAAACTTTTGGTCCAGCTTTTTGCTCCCTGGTTCATTTTCACTTATTCCAAAAGTTTGAGCTAAAGTTTGAGGCAAACTTTTGCTCAAACTTTTTGTCCTCTCTTCCTCCTAGCCATTCCTTCTTGCTTCAACCTTTCTCCAAGCTTTCTTCACCTATCATTAATCAACCAAACACATCAAAGCTATGCTCAAAATCATGAGATATTCATTCTTTCATAATATGTGATAATTATAGCATAAAATCTCATGAAATAGCATGAATTCATACATGGTTGATTAAATCAAAGGAAGCATGAAAATCTACCCAATTGGCTTGCTTATGGCTCAAGAAAGTGCATAATTCAATTGAAAACAAAAGAAAAAGGCTAGTGAAACTAGGCTAAGATGACTTGTCATCAACCTCTCCACACTTAAAGATTGCACCGTCCTCGGTGCATGCTAAGATGTGCAAGTGGATGGGGGTTGTGGTTTCTCAGCTGGGCTCTCTTTTTTTGTTCCTTTCCTTGCCGGCGGTTTGGGAGTAGCTTTCTCCTTTTCTTCCTTGGTGGCCATCCTGAAGAAGGGAAGAGAAAGTAAATTAAATTCAAATAGATATATAGCAAGGAAGAGAATGGAAGAGTGGTGATGGATGCACATTAGGATGTAATTGACATTAACACATGCTCTCGAGTACATGTGAGAAGCCAGCAATGAAAAATAGCCAGTGCATCAAAAGATAAGTGGATGCAGGGTGTTTATTGGCATGCCGGAAAAGGGCATGAGTAGCATAGACCAAGCATTACTTGTAATAAATTATCATGTTTGTATTGACAATTATATTCAATTAAAATAGTAAAGGGGGTTTATGAAAAGCAAGCATTAAATAGTATAAAGTATAATAGAGAAGTGCATAATGCCATATGGGCTTTTTCACAAACACATAGCATGCATGTTAAATAATCTAATGAAAATAATAAATTGAACATGCAAGCAACCCCTTAAAAATAAATATATATAATTGTCAAATAATTCCTCTAATAATCCACAAGTAAAATATAAAAATAATAACCCAAATAAATTTCTAACACCAATGAAAATAATGCAATGAATGAAAGTATGTAAATAAACTAAAATAAAATAAAAAGAAAAATAAGAGAGATGAGAAAGGAAAAAAGATAAGAAAGGAAGAAGAAAGAAATAAGAAAAGATAAGAAAAATAAGGATTAGAGAAGAAAAGATAAGAAATTTGGCTGATCTGGATAATCTGTGCACCGCTTGTGACGCGGACGCATGAGCGACGCGGTCGCGTGGTGCGCAAGAAGGTCAGGTGACGCGGACGCGTGGGTCACGCGATCGCGTGGGTCACGCGATCGCGTGGCCTATTTTATGCAATTGGCGCGAGTGCAGCCTCGTGGTCGCGCAACTCTCTGTTCGAAACTCTTTTTGCCAAAATTCTGGGTGACGCGATCGCGTGGTCGATGCGATCGCGTGAGTGGCCATCTTTTAAAAATGACGCGAATGCGTGGGGCACGCGTTCGCGTGGTGAGGCTTGGGCTTCCAGCACGAGTCCAGCCCAACTCCAGCTCAACTTTCGGCCGTGCACCCTTTGACGTCGAAATCCAGGTCACGCGGACGCGTCAGCGACGCGGTCGCGTGGGACGAATTGTGCCACTGGCACGCCTCCAGCCTCGCTCCAGCGTGACTCTCTGTTTGTTTTTATTTTCTCTTCTCTCCTTGCGACGCGGACGCGTCGCTGATGCGGTCGCGTCGCGTGGCACCTTCTTCTTCTTTTTTTTTTTTGATAATCTGAAAAAAATATGCAGAATGCAGTGTTAATATGAATGTGATGCAAAACTCCAGGTTCAATATAAAATAAAATAAAACTCAAAAACAAACAAAACTAAATAAAAATGAAAAAGGAACGATCATACCATGGTGGGTTGTCTCCCACCTAGCACTTTTAGTTAAAGTCCTTAAGTTGGACATTTGATGAGCTTCCTGTTATGGTGGCTTATGCTTGAACTCATCCAGGAATCTCCGCCAATGTTTGTATCTTCAATAACCTCCGGGATCCCAAACTAGGCGCAGAAAGCCTTCAAGTAAGTTAAAGCAAGTGACCAGGCCCCAAGAGTGGTGATTGATAGAATGGATTCCGGGGTCCCAGACCTTGCCTTTGCACCCGTCTTTTGGTTGAGAAATATTGTTTCCTCTGGGTGGCAAGCAGTCTGAATTCTCACATAAGCGGCCAAACAACTTCCTAGACCCATTCAGTTGAGCTTTACACCAACCTTTGCATTTAAACTTTGAGCACACAACCATGTTGAACCTTGCTTGACAATTCTTATCACTGGCCATCTTCCTCTTACTCTTAATGCCACAAAGAGCTCTAAGTTGACCATCCGTCTCCAGTAGCCCATATTCAAGTGGGATTAGAAAGCTATGGGATATGAATTTTACCCACTTGAATGTTGTGAAGGATGATGGCAACTTAGGGGGAGGTATTTTTAATGAAATTGCAAGTTTCACTCTCTTGTGCTCTTCTCTGATAATTACCACCTCTTTGCAAGCTTCTTCAATTTCAACCTCTTCCTCTTGGTAGCTCCCTTTCAATTCAATCTCCTCTTCATTGCTTTCCAAGGGCATGGGAGGTTGTGCTTCTTCTTTTTGAATCTCCATCTCTTGATCAACCTCTTCCAAGTCTTCAACTATGATATGCTTTGGAGGTTGTACACCCTCCTCAGCATCAATTTCAACCGTCTCGGAAGGAGGCTCTATGACTGGACTTTCCCATGGAGGTTCTGCATCTCCTAAGTCTTCAACCACTTCTTCTTCTTCTTGAACAATGACAGCTTCTTCTACTTGTTCTAGTACGAATTCATTCTCTGTCTTGTCCACTGGGGTTTCTGGTATCTCCTTCATGCTATGCTCTTCACTAGACTGTCCACATGGGGTTGTGGCTGATCCTTGTGCATTTAAGCGTCTAGAAGCCCATTGAATTAATACTTGCCCCAGTTGTTGAACGGTTGCCTGAAATTTAATTACTGTTTCCCTTAGGCGATCCTCTGCTTCTCGGGTTGCCGGACTTGGACATGATACAAAAGAAAGTGGTGGTGGTTGGGAGTGATTGGATTGGAATTGGGGTGGTTCTATATATGGTTCATATGGCTCATAAGGTGGTTGGTATGGTGGTTGAGGGTTAGGGTCATATGGAGGTGAATGGCGGAAAGGGGCTTGTGAGTTTGGTGGTCCAAAGTTATGTTGAGGAAAGGGTTCATATGCATATGGTGGTGGTTGTTGATAGTCCATTGGAGGTGGTTGTTGCCGTGAGGATTGATCAAATCCTTGTGGCTCCTCCCATCTTTGATTGTTCCAACCTTGATGCCTGTTCTCATTGTAATTTCTTCTTCCTGCAACATAATTGTAACCAGACTCATAGCCAAAGGGGTGAGAGTTCATAGTAAATAGAAATTAAAAATAAAAACAAATTGAAATTAAAAGGTTATTTAAATTTTTAATTTGAAAATTAAATTTTGAAATTTTGAAATTTTGAAATTTTGAATTTTAAATTTTTGAAATTTGAATTTTTGAAATTTGAAATTTGAAAATTTTTAAATTTGAATTTTGAAAATTTTTAAATTTGAATTTTGAAATTTGAATTTTTTTTTAAATAAGATAAGATAAGATAAAAATTTTAAAATAAAAACCAATAACCTTTTTAATTTACGAAAAAGCAAAAAAAATAAAAATAAAAACAAATAAAAAAGTAAATATTTACAATAACCAATAATAAGGCACACGTTTGCAATTCCCCGGCAACGGCGCCATTTTGATGAGAGAACTTTTGCGTGGTCTAGAAATTTGCGGATAAATCCTCGTTGCAAGTATAGTTTCTAAACCTTCAAAAGTCCTTTCATACAAACATTTTGGGTTGTCACAAGTAACAAACCCCTTTGAAATTGATAACCGAGTATTCAAACTTCGGGTCGTCTTCTCAAGGAATTGCAGGGAGGTATGTTCTTATTATTGGTTATGAAGATTGTAAATTGGGGGGTTTTGAGAAATTTGGAGTTTCGGCAATGTGCACAGATATATTTTCAAGCAATAAAAATTAATAAATAATTGTAAAATAAACTCTTGGTAAGGTATGAAGAACTGGAGGTCCTATCCTAGTTACCCTTATCAATTGTGATGAGAATTGGATTCTTCCCCCACCTTATTAACCTTTAACTATGAAGGTAAGTTAAGTAGACAAATTAATTCCAATTTTCAATCAACAATGAGTTTGATAACTCAAGAGTTACCAATGTCTCAACCAAAGCCAAAAGAGAGAAATTCTACTTGAATGAAAATAATTTGGATAAACACAGGGCATTAATAAATTAAAGAGAGCAATCATAAGTCTGAAATACTTCGAATTATATTAAATAAAATGTTCAAATCATAACATGGGAATTCATAAATTAAATTGGAAAAATAAATAAAAATAAAGAACCTGGGATTGAGAGCTACTCCTAAAACTAAGAGAAATCCTAAATCCTAATCCTAAGAGAGAGAAGAGAACCTCTCTCTCTAAAAACTACATCTACTCCTAAAATTGTGAATTATGAAAGCCTTCTCATGAACAGATGCATTCCCCCACTTTATAGCCTCTAATCTGTATTTTCTGGGCCGCAAACTGGGTCAAAAACAGTCCAGAATTCGCTGGTTTCGAATTTTGCCACGCTGGATTTCCGTCACTGCGACGCGGCTGCATGGATCACGCGGTCGCGTCACCTAGCCTCAGAGGAACTATAGCATATTATATATCAAATCGAAGCCCCGGACGTTAGCTTTCCAACGCAACTGGAACCGTGTCGTTTGGACCTCTATAGCTAAAGTTATAGCCGTTTGAGTCCAGAGAGGTCAGGCTGGATAGCTTAGCAATTTCTCCAACTTCTTGCATTCCTTCCACTTTTGCATGCTTCCTTTCCATCCTCCAAGCCATTCCTACCTTATAATATCTGAAAACACTTAACATACATATCAAGGTATCTAATGGTAATAAGAGAGGATTAATAATAAGCAAATATAAGATCAAAGAAGCATGTTTTCAATCAAAGTACATAATTAGGAAGGCAAATGTAAAACCATGCAAATAATATGAATAAGTGGGTAAAGAGTAGATAAAAACCACTCAATTGAGCACAAGATAAACCATAAAATAGTGGTTTATCAGGTAACTTAGGAACTCTTGAGTTACTAATGTCCAAGTGATTGACGATTGGGAGCCATTAATGCTAGATCTCACCAATTGATTAGGTGTAGAACTAGGACTTATGGACTTGGATTGATATAGCTCACTTGACTTTCCTCTACTATTAGTTAGGGATTAACTTAGTGGGATTGATCCTTGCCAATTCTCATATTGTGGTTAGTGATTAGGATAGAGATCCTTTACCACCTAACCTTGCCAAGACCCTTTTGTTAGTTTATTTCCTTTGCCATTTATATTTCTTGTCCATCATTTCAAAAACCCCAAAACATACTTCATAGTCAATAATCATTCACTTCATTGCAATTCCTCGTGAGACGACCCGGAGTCCAAATACTCCGGTTAATTCTTATTTGGGGTTTGTACATGTGACAACCTAAATTTTTGTATGTGAGGACTCTTCGTTGGTCTAGAACTATACTTTACGACGAGAATTCATTCAATTGAGGAAATTCTATATCAACAAAAGTTCACACATCAGTGTGCGACGATGGTGTTCTCCTCGGCTGGGTCAAACACGCCACGACGATGTTCTCCTCGGCTGCAACAGGCTCGCCACGGCGGTATTCTCTTCAGGTTGGGTCACAGGTGTGCGATGAAGGTGTTGTAGTCACCTTAATAGTGAGAGAAATAAGCAGTGAGAGGGGAAGAGATTGGCAGTAATGGAGTAGGTGGGTGGCGGACGGCAATGAGGAGGTAGGATGAGAGTTTTTGTGACTCTGTGAGGGTTTTTGAGGGATAAGTGAGGAGAGAGGAAGAAGAGAAGAGAGGGAGTGACGGTAGAATGGGATTAGGGTAGGGTAGTTTAGGAATTTTATTAAAAAATCAACAAAAATTTAGGATTTGGATACTTTTGTTATACGGAACCCATCTTTCATGGGTACAGCATTAATTTCCTTAGTGGATTTCTATCTTAGTGGATTTCTAAACTAACAACTCTCCGTTGTCCCACAGCCTTCACCAGCCTAACCGCCATGCGATCCCATCGCTACCACCTTCCGAACCTCCTCAATCCTAGTAGAATACACAAATAATATCAATGCAAGGAAAGCACAAGTATAAGCATGTATATTAGGTAGTTCAATTAGGCAATTAGGCATGTTATACAATTAGGCATACAATTCAAGTCGGCAAAGCAAGCAAGCAGATAAAAGATGCACATGATAAATACCTGTCCTATTGGCTGTGATATCACATTGTCAATTCAACTACCAACCCGACACATCTCCATGGAGATGTCGCCCTTCGGTCTCATAATGGGAACCCCCGAGATATGGTGCCCGGAACACCGTCCAGGATGTTAGTGCTTGCACACTCTAGTGATTCCGAAGGGATGCGAGCGGGATACTCTTAGCACGGACCTCACATCTCAGCGTAAGCGGGATAAACCTACTGTCGTTATGCCGCCGCTGTGACCTCAATAGGCGGAATTAACCTACTGTCCCTGCCAGGCGCATATCGTCTCAACAATTCTCAGTATATAATAGCAATCCAGTAGTTTTCAGAAAATCATTTTTCAGTATATCAATAATTCATCATTGCATTCCGAGTCCTTGACTCATCTCAACCACTATCAATTCATAATTTCCATTCCGAGTTCCAGACTCATCTCAACCACTATCGCTTCATAATTTTCACAATTCTTTATATCAATTATTACAATACTTTGTCATCTCTCTCAGCCAATCCGTCCTCAGTACACCAGAAACCTAAACCTCAATTCTCTAACTTTTTACCAAAATACCGAATTAAATCTCCTAGGACCTTTTCTAATGTTTGATATCAAAAACAAGCCAAAGAGTCTTACATAAGTGTCACGGAAGTTTACAAGCTTGCCTGGAAGGTGAAACAGTTGAAAACAAGGTTTTTATTGAAAAATAGGGCAGTGTGCATACGCATGACCAGAAAGATTTTTAAGAAGTGTGCGTACGCATAGAGGTGTGCGTACGCACAGGGAGTAAAAATTTCCATTCTGCTCATATGCACGATGCATGCAAACACCCTCAACAGAATACACCTTCCATCATGTGCGTGCGCAGAAGGCTGTGCGTGCGCACAGCTTGCAAAACTTCGTTGGTTGTGCGTGCACACAAAGCGTGCTAGCGCTCCTAACAGCAACCATATCCCCGTGTGTGCGTGCACAGAAGGCTGTGAGTGTGCACACTTTCAAAAATACACAGGGTGTGCATGTGCACACAAACTAGAAATCACAAATTCTGCAACATTCACAGAATTCATATTTCGGATACCAACTTGCAACGATCATATCTTTCTCTACAAAATTCAGATTTCTACAAAATGGATACCATTTTAAAGATCTTTACATTATCTTTGATTTGATATAAAATTCCTTCCATTTCAGAAACGGTAGCCTAATATATGATCCGTTGATGTTCATGAAAAATTCATTTTTACCCAAGTTCACTAAATTCTCAACTTACCAAAATCTTCAACCAAAACCAAACCAAAACCAACCTAAAATCACACCAAACTCCAATGTACCTCATAACTTACCCCTTGGTGTCACAAATTACCATTTACACCAATTTCCCTTCACATTACATATTCCTCAACCTAAATTATCAATTATTTCACACTATAACATTTCTCAACAAACACAATCATTCATCATCATTATATCACCAACAATCAATCATGATCATTTTCAATCCCAACCTTCAACACCATTTTATCAATATCAACATCACAATTCTTCGAAACAACCAAAAATCATCAAATCATTATACATCATCATTCAACAATTCAAAAACCAAATTAATCCAATCCTATCCTATGGGTCACTAGACTAAGTGTCCAGAAATATTATATATTACATAGAGAAAACCGAAATCATACCTTGGTCGATTCCCAATATGAACTAAATCACCAAATTGACCTCCACCAAGCTTCCACAAGCTCTCAAACTCAATCAAGCCACCAAGTCCACTTTCAAGTCACCAACATTCTCTATGTAACACCAATTCAAGCTATATACACATAATTCATAGCTAATCAACCTAGGGTTTATCATAATCACAATTTCATAAGGGTTAAGAACAACTCACCTTACCCAACAGTTTTGGAAGCAAAATCCAATAGATTCCTCAAGCTAGATTGATCCTAAACACATCAAAACGCCAAAATCTCAAAAACCTCAAACACTAGATTTTTGAATTTTTGAAGGAAGGTATGAGAAGGGATTCGTGGTTTCCTTACCGGTTCCTTATGTGGGTTTTGTAGAGCTTTTACGGCCGCAAATGGTGCGGCGATCGGAGCTTCGTAGCTAAAGATACAAGCAATTGAAGAAGAGAATGAATATTGTATTCTCTCTTCCTCAATGCAGCTGCTAGGGTTGTGTTCATGTGTGTTATGATGCTAAAATGGGTCAAATTGGGTGTTTATATATGTTGGGCTTGGGCCCAACTTGGACCCAGTCCAATCCGTTAGTGTTTTTAGCCCGTTTGGCCCAATTTTGGGCCAAACCTTTAAAATTAATGTCCGGTTTTTTACATTAATTATTTTTCTAAAGTTTTCCACTGTTTTTAATGGTTTTCTCATGTACCGGACATACTTAAACCGGTTCTACTAGTTCATTCACCGGTTCGAGTTTTTTATGTGGTTTTTTGCCAAAAATTACATTTTCTGACACAAAAATCTACTGGGTCCAAAAATCATATTTAAATTCTCTAATTCACATTATAAATTTTTGGATCCTATTTTGGGAATCAATTTAATTAATTAAGCGGTTAATTAATCGTGGTTCTTACATTCTCCCCACCAAATAAGAAATTTTGTCCTCAAAATTTAGTGATTACCTGAGAATAGCTCGGGATAATCCTTCCGTATCTCGGACTCCAATTCCCAAGTATGCTCTTCCACTCTTGCTCTCTTCCAAGCAACTTTAACCAACTGAACTTCCTTTCCTCGTAGTTTCTTCACACTAGTATCGTCAATACGCACTGGTGTTACTTGAAATGTCAAGTTCTTCTTTAGCTCAACCCATTCAGGCTCTAACACATGAGCCGCATCCGACGTGTATTTACGGAGTTGTGACACATTGGATACGTCATGCAAATTAGACAAGGGAGGCGGCAAAGCTACTTGATATGTCACCGGCCCGAATCGCCTTAGAATCTCAAACCGCCCAATGAATTTTGGATTTAACTTCTTTGTTTTAATCGCTCTTCTAATCCCAGTTGTCAGTGCAGCCCCCAGAAATGCATGCTCTCTCACTTCAAATTCCAATGGTTTTTTCTCTGATCCGCATAACTTTTCTATCAACTCTGTGCAGTTAAAATCTTTGATCGAATCTTCTTAATCTTCTCAGTAGTCTTTGCTACCAAATCAGGACCCAAAATACTTGCTTCACCAGTATCATACCAACAAAGAGAAGACTGGCACTTCCGTCCATACAAAGCCTCATACGGAGCCATCCCAATGCTCGCATGAAAGCTATTGTTGTACGCAAACTCCACCAATGGCATGTAACGGTCCCAACTTCCTGGTTGATCCAAGACACACGCCCTCAGCATATCTTCCAATGTATGAATAGTCCTTTCCAACTGTCCATCCGTTTGTGGATGACATGCCGTGCTGAGATATAGCCTCGTACGGAAAGCTCTTTGGAAAGCTCCCTAAAACCTTGATGTGAATCAGGGATCACGGTCCGACACTATGCTCAATGGCACACCGTGCAACCTTACGATTTGCTTGATGTATAACCTCGCCAATTCTTCCAAAGAATAGTTTACTCGGATAGGTAGGAAATGAGCCGACTTGGTTAAGCGATCCACGATCACCCAAACCGTATCAAATCCCAACCTAGTCCTCGGTACACCGGTCACAAAATCCATTGCAATTCTTTACCACTTTCACTAAGGAATCTCAAGTGGCTGTAACATTCCTGACGGTTTCTGATGCTCTATCTTTACCTTCTGACACATCAAACATTTAGATACAACTGTAGCTACATCACCTTTCATCCCAGGCCACTAGAACATCTTCTTTAAATCATAGTACATCTTCATACTTCCTGGGTGAATGAAAAACCTGCCGTTGTGAGCTTCTGACAACAATTCTTGTCTCAGACTCCCGATATCTGGCACAAAAATTCTCCCTTTATACCTCCAGAATTCTTCATCATCTTTAGTAAACTCTCCATGCCTCTTCTTGCCAACCGATTGAAACAATCACTAAAGTCCTCACTCATCTTGCTGAGCCCTCTGAATCTCTGTTTTAAACATACTTGAAATTTGCAACTGATTCAAACAAGCTTTTCCCGTAACTTCACCAATATCCAACTTGAGATCTACAAACTTATCCACCAACTCTTCTTCCTTGATTCTCATCCAAGCTATCATTAAAGACTTCCGACTCAATGCGTCTGCCACCACATTTGACTTTCTAGGGTGATAACTCAGTTCAAAATCATAATCCTTAAGCAACTCCATCCACCTCCTCTGACACATATTGAACTCTTTCTGATCAAAGATTTACTTGAGACTCTTATGATCGGAAATGATGCTAAACCTCACTCCGTATAAGTGGTGCCTCCAAATCTTCAATGCAAATACAATCGTCGCTAATTCCAAGTCATGAGATGGGTAATTTACCTTATGCGGTCTCAGCTGATACGATGCGTAAGCCACCACGTTTCGATGTGGCATCAACACGCAACCTAAACCCTTTAAAGAAGCATCACAGTATACTTCAAACGGTTCATGCGGTTCCGGTAAGATTAAAACAGGTGCTAAAGTTAACTTTTGTTTCATGGTCTGAAAACTCTCCTCACACTCCGACGTCCACACAAACGGCACCTCCTTCCGGGTTAACTTGGTCATTGGTAATGCAATCCGGAAAAATCCCTCAATGAATCTTCGGTAATATCCAGCTAAGCCCAAGAAACTTCTAACCTCCATTACTCTAGTCGGTCTCTCCTATTCCATCACTGTCTCCACTTTCAAATGATCTATGGCTATTCCTCCTTTGCTCACCACGTGACCTAAAAAATTTACTTCTTCCTTCCAGAACTCGCATTTGGATAACTTAGCATACAATTTCCGCTCTTTCAGGATCTACAACACAATTCTCAAGTGTTCCTCATGTTCTGCCACTGTCTTAGAATAAACTAGGATGTCGTCTATGAAAACCACCACGAATTTGTCCAAAAAGGGATGAAATACTCTGTTCATGTAATCCATGAACACAGCAGATGCATTCGTCAACCCAAAGGACATCACCGTAAACTCGTAGTGCCCATAGCGCATCCTAAACGCAGTTTTTGGTAGGGGTGGCAAATAGGAACCTGCTGGGCCGGCCCACGTAACCCGCCAAAAAGGCGGGCTGGGCTGGAAAATTGGCGGGGCGGGGCGGGCTTCCCTGCTGGGCTTAGTATTTTTTGGCAAGGGGTATTTTTACAATTTTTTTTCCAAAACCTAACTTCTCCCAACCCAACTTACAAGAGAATGAAGATGAAAATTGAGTGTTTTGTATTATATTTATTTTGATTTAGAGACAATATTTATAATTATGTTTTGGATTATATTTATTTTGCTTTGGGAACAATATTTATAATTATGTTTTGGATGAAAACTTGGTTTATAATTATGTTTATTAGATATTTATAATTACAAAGACTTTAATGTTTGTGAATATAAAAATTATAATTTGTTTATACTTTTTGAAATTATAATAGTTAAAACTAAAAAACAGAAGAGATTTTTTTATGCCTTTATATATATTATTTAATAGGGAAAAGTAAAAAAAAAAGAGGATATTTGGCGGGCTTAGCCCACCGGCCCGCCAGCCTGTCGTTAGGCGAAGCGGGCTGGGATTCTGGGAACACCTCACTAGGCAAGGCAGGGTGGGCCAGCCTCCCAAAGGGCGGGCTTCTAGCGGGGCGGGACGGGCTTCCCTGCTTGCCACCCCTAGTTTTTGGAATGTCATCCTCCTTCACCCTTATCTGATGATAACCGGATCTTAAGTCAATCTTAGAAAACACTCCAGCTCCTTGCAGTTGATCTATTAAGTCATCTATCCTTGGCAGCGGGTACTTGTTCTTCAGAGTCACTTTGTTCAATTGTCGGTAATCCACACAAAGTCGCATTCCTCCGTCCTTCTTCTTCACCAATAAAACTGGCGCTCCCCACGGAGATACACTCGGTCGAATGAACCTCTTGTTCAGAAGCTCTTCCAACTGAGCCTTTAGTTCTGCCAGCTCTATCGGAGCCATTCTACACGGTGCAATCAATACTAGTCCGGCTCCCAGCACCAATTCAATCGCAAATTCAATCTCCTTTTGAGGTGGGAACTCAGGAATATCTTTCGGGAATACTTCTGGAAAGTCTCTAACTACCAAAATTCAATCTAAGTTCTGTGCGTCACCCAAAGCGTTAGCAGCCAATAATATATAACCCTGACACTCTTTTCCACTGCAGTTCACCATTACAGATTTCAGGTAATAACCCTCGGCTACCACTGCTCTATTTTCTCCTTCCGGCATAAATCGAATTGATCGCTCAAAGCAATCCAACAAACCCGATTCTTGGATATCCAGTCAAACCCCAAAATCATCTCCAACCCAACCATTTTTAAACAAATTAAGTCATGGATAAACTCTCTATTCTCAAGCTTGAAATCTACTTGCCTACAATCTGACCTAGTCATAACTGTCTGATACGGGGTATGCACATATAATTCAAATGCTAACTCTGACACCTTCAATCCTAATTCCTCAACCATATCAAATGAAATAAAAGAATGCGAAGCTCCAGTATCATATAATGCAACCAATGTTTTATCACTAATTAAGTATATACCTCTCATAAGAGGATCCACCTTCACCGCATCCTGGGCGTTCACAGCAAACACCCGTCCTTGTTGGTTTTCGCCCGCATTCTGAGCCTTCTTCCCACGAGTGCAATCTCTCGCAATGTGACCAGGCAATCCGTAGTTGAAGCAACCACCTATACCAATCTTGCAAGAGTCATTCAGATGAAAACGCCAACAACGATCACAAGTTAAACCTGGGAAAGCCTTACTTTGATTACCTTTCCCTCTCGCCTGGTGGTACTGATCAAAAGTGGGTCTCCTAACATTGCCTTGACCTTGAGGCACGTGTCCTCCTCTCTTGAAGCTTTGGGCTCTTGGTTGAAAGTACTTTGCGCGCCCACGATTAGTGTTTCCTCCACGAGTGTCCTTTGACGAAGCTACCTTCTTTGTGCACTCCTCAACCCCTCTTGCTTTATTCACCAGTTCTAAAAAGATTCGGATCTCAAGAGGAGCCACAGCAGTCATAATAGCATCTGTCAAGCCTCCTTGGTACTTAATACACTTCCAGCTCTCATAGGTCTCCGGGGCACCTTGACACACCCTAGAGAACCTACAGATCTCCTCAAATCGGCTAGTGTAGTCCACCACAGACAAAGAGCCTTACTTCAGCTGCATAAGCCCCAATTCTCTTGCCTCTCTGACTGTTTCTGGAAAATATTTCTTGTAGAAGGCTATTTGGAATACATCTCAAGGAATCTCTGCATTCGGAAGTTGCAGCAACTGGTACTCTCCTTGCCACCAATGTTGCGCCTCTCCTAACAACTAATAGGCCACGAACTCTACTTACTGATTAGCCAGGACATGCTGAGCTTGTAATGCGCGTTCCATGGCTCAGAACCAATTGTCTGCTTCAGTCGGTTGTTCGAAACTCTGAAAGTCGGTGGATGAACCTTGAGAAATGAAGCCAAGGTCATAGGAGCACCTCCCAAGTTATCACTATTTCCTTTCGTATTATCATTCCTGTTTCCATCACCGTTTTCATTCTCAGCTGGTTGACCTAACTTCTGCATAGCTTGCAGAGTCGCAGTAGCATTCGCCTCCATGGTATTCGCAAGATTAGCCATTGCCGCCATGAACTCGGCATGGTTATCGGCCGGTCGTTCATTTCCAGTCTCTCCTCATGAATGCGTACGACCTCGTCTGTGAGTGGCCATTAGGGTTCCGGTCTGCACCAAACAATCGATATCAAGGTGATCAGTCTCAATGTCAAAAGCCTAGTGCTTCAATTATCCCAAAAAGGCACTCACAAACAAGCATGCCATGCAATATCAATGAGATAATCTAAATAGCATCAAAGAAAAAGACACAGAGTATTCAATGAAGCATAATCGGTCCATCGCTCAGGCTCACGAGGACGAACCGCTCTGATACCACTAAATATAACACCCTAATTACCCTAAGCCTTACCTCGCATCGTAAAGCAAAGGCTAATTAAAGGTTACGATAATTCTAAAGCTTATACATATTTATAATGAAAGAAATAATATATTATAGAAGCCCGATGAAGAGTTAAGCTCAAAAACAGAGTTCGAAAAGCGCAAAACGTTCTCACAAAGCTATACTAAACGAAGCACAAGATATACGTACGGGAATCAAGGTATATGTATATAGATATATCAAAAGATAATAATATAGAGATCTAGCCGCTGGTCGCGGAGTTTAAGCCGGCTAGTTACATATAGATAAACAGATTTTAGACAGTAAAACAGTTTATACAAATTTTCCTCTCAAAGTAATCTGCTAGGCCAAATAAATACAAAAGTGAGAGATCTTAAACAAAATAATCAAAATGACTTCAAAACGGGATAGAGATCCCCCCGCTCTGTCATCACCAAGCAACTCAACGAGGTGGGTTGCAACCTGCATCAGAAAAATAACAACAGAATATGGTATGAGAACCGGAGGCTCTCAGTATGTTAACAGTGCCCAGTGATGTAAGATATAAGTCTCCTAGACGCCAGAGGCAATCCTAAAGCTTCATATCCATCATGAGATTCAAGCTTAAAACGTAATTAAAATTAAAACATTAACTTTGAACCACAAAGAAAAAAGGTAATCTATCTTAGTGGATTTCTAAACTACAACTCTCCACTGTCCTACAGCCTTCGCCAGCCTAACCGCCATGCGATTCCTTCGCCACCACCTTCCGAACCTCCTCAATCCCAGTAGAATACATAGATAATATCAATGCAAGGAAAGCACAAGTATAAGCATGTATATTAGGTAATTCAATTAGGCAATTAGGCATGTTATACAATTAGGCATACAATTCAAGTCGGCAAAGCAAGCATGCAGATAAAAGATGCACATGATGAATGTCTGTCCTATTGGCTGTGATATCACATTGTCGATTCAACTGCCAACTTGACACATCTCCATGGAGATGTCGCCCTTCGGTCTCATAATGGGAACCTCCGAGATATGGTGCCCGAAACACCGTCCAGGATGTCAGTGCCTGCACACTCTAGTGATTCTGAAGGGATATGAGCAGGATACTCTTAGCACGGACCTCACATCTCAGTGTAAGCGGGATAAACCTACCGCCATTACGCCGCCGCCATGACCTCGACAGGGAGAATTAACCTACCGGCCCTGCCAGGCGCATAGCGTCTCAACAATTCTCAGTATATCAATAACTCATCATTGCAATCCGAGTCCCAGACTCATCTCAACCACTAGCAATTCATAATTTTCATTCTGAGTCCCAGAATCATCTCAACCACTGTCAATTCATAATTTCCACAATTCTTTATATCAATCATCATTACAGTACTTCATCATCTCTCTCAGCCAATCCGTCCTCAGTACACCAGAAACCTAAGCCTCTGTTCTCTAATTTTTTACCAGAAATACCGAATTAAATCTCCTAGGACCTTTTCTATGTTTTGATACCAAAAACAAGCAAAAGAGTCTTACATAAGTGTCACGGAAGTTTACAAGCTTGCTTGGAAGGTGAAACAGTTGAAAACAAGATTTTTATTAAAAAATAGGGCAGTGTGCGTACACATAGAAGTGTTCGTACACACAGGGAGTAATAATTTCCATTCTGCTCATACGCACAATGCATGCAAATGCCCTCAACAGAATGCACCTTCTATCATGTGCGTGCGCACAAGGCTGTGCGTGCGCACAACTTGCAAAACTTCGTTGGTTGTGTGTGCGCATAGAGCGTGCTAGCGCTCCCAATAGCATCCATATCCCCGTGTGTGCGTGCACACACTTTCAAAAATATATAAGGTGTGCATGCACACAGGACTGTGCGTGCGCACATGATGACAAGTCATCTTATGCTAGTTTCACAAGCATTTTTCATTTGTTTCATTAGGTTTTATGCACTTTCTTGCACAATAAGTAAATGGTTGGAGTGGAATTTCATGATTATTGTGATTCAATCAAACATCATTTATTTTATTCAAAATCATGAGATTTATGCAAGAATTAAGTGATTAAAATGAATGATGCAAATTCTTATGATTTTGGTGAGACTTTGATTACTTGTTTGGTTGATTTTAGGTGAGAAAATGAAGGGAGGGAGGAGCACTGCAGAATAGCGTTGCATTCAAAGAAAGAACGCCACGCTCAGTAAGCGACACACATGCGTACAGGACGCTAACGCGTCAGGGAAAATTTTTGAAGACCCACGCGTACGCGTGCATGACGCGTACATGTGGAAGTGTTTGGCACTCATTTTCAAAGAGAGCGCTACATTCATTTACTCAGCGTTTTCGGGCAAGATTCAAAATTGGAGGCAAAGTTTTGCAAACGACGTGCACACATGCCTGACGCGCACACATCGATGGTGCACCTGAGACAAATCACGCGCACGCATGGCTGGCGCTGAAGCATGAATTGAGATTTTGCTACCCATGCGTACGCGTACATGACGCGCACGCGTGGGGCAGCGCTCACTAAGCCAACGTAGCGCTCACTAAGTGAACACCATTGATGATGCGTATGCGTGAAAGGAGCGCATGAGCTTTGGGAGCTGAGGATTGATAATGATGGGTACGCGTACATGACGCGTATGCGTCGATGAGCAAAAAGCGCAAAAGGACGCGCACACGTCTGGGACGCGTACGCGTGGAAAACTGAACGCTGCGCTCACTTTGAGAACGCAACGTTTCCCTGGGAGCAGCAACAGGTGCAACTCTGATCCATTTCATATAAGTCCAAAAAGCCCACTCCAAGTGCTAAAAGCCAGAATTGGGAAGTGTATAAATAGATAGGAATTTGATTTCATAGGGGGCTCTCTCTGGAATTTCCTTTTAGAATTTTGGGAATTGAGATCAGATCTGAGTTTTGTTTTCTATTTTGTTTTTTCTCTTTTGCAACTTTTACTCTTCTGTTTTGGGTCTTGAACTCGGATTGGAGAATTCTACTAAATTTCTTCATCTGAGAGTCATCTTTTACTTTTCCTTTTCATAGTTCTAAGAATTGAAGATCTGATCATAGTTCATTTCTTGTTTTACTTTCTTCTACAATTTCTTTTTTGTTTTGTTAAGAGAGCAATTGAGATCCAAATTTTCTTTCTGTTTTGTTATTCTACTGCAAATTGTCAATTTCTCTTTTAGGATTTTAAAGTTGATCTAATTTTTCACTCTATTTTGATTCTTCTGCAAATTTTACATTCCCATTTTGCATACTAAAATCCTGATTTGAGTTTTGTCATCTGAGAGCTTTTTAGTTTATTGCAATTTACATTTTCCAGTTCTATTCGGAATCCCAGCACCCAAATCCCTTTACTCTTCATGCAATTTAAGTTTCCTGTCAATTTAGATTCAGCAATTTAACTTCCCTTTATGTGGAATCATTTTTCCCTCATCAGCACACAAATAAGAAATCACAATTCTGCAGCATTCACAGAATTCAGATTTCAGACACCAACTTGCAACGATCATATATTTCTCTACAAAATTCAGATTTCTACAAAATTGATACCGTTTTAATGCTCTTTACATTATCTTTGATTTGATATAAAATTCATTCTATTTCAAAAATGGTAGCCTAGGATATGATCCGTTGAAGTTTATGAAAAATCCATTTTTACCCAAGTTCACTAAATTCTCAACTTACCAAAATCTTCAACCAAAACCAAACCAAAACCAACTTAAAATCACACCAAACTCCAATGTACCTCATAACTTACCCCTTGGTGTCACAAATTACCATTTACACCAATTTTCCTTCACATTACATATTCTTCAACCTCAATTATCAATTATTTCACACTATAACATTTCTCAACCAACATAATCATTCATCATCATTATATCACCAACAATCAATCATGATCAATCTCAATCTCAATCTTCAACACCATTTTATCAACATCAACATCACAATTCATCAAAATAACCCAAAATCATCAAATCATTATACATCATCATTCAACAATTCAACAACCAAATTAATCCAATCATATCTTATGGGTCACTAGCCTAAGTGTCCAGAAATATTATATATTACATAGAGAAAACAAAAACCATACCTTGGCCAATTCCCAATATGCATTAAATCACCAAATTGACCTCCACGAAGCTTCCACAAGCTCTCAAACTCAATCAAGCCACCAAGTCCACTTTCAAGTCACCAACATTCTCCATATAACACCAATTCAAGCTATATACACATAATTCATAGCTAATCAACATAGGGTTTATCATAATCACAATTTCAAAAGGGTTAAAAATAACTCACCTTACGCAATAGTTTTGGAAGCAAAACCCAATAGATTCCTCAAGCAAGATTGATCCTAAACACATTAAAACACCAAAATCTCAAAAACCTCAAACACTAGATTTTCGAATTTTTGAAGGAATATTTGAGAAAGGATTCATGGTTTCCTTACCAGTTCCTTATATAGGTTTTATAGAGCTCTTTGCGGTGATCGTGTGGCCACAAACGGTGTGACGATCGGAGTTCTGTAGCTCAAGATACAAGCAATTGAAGAAGAGGATGAATAGTGTATTCTCTCTTCCTCAATGCAGATGCTAGGGTTGTTTTCATGTGTGTTATGTTGCTGAAATAGGTCAAATTGGGTGTTTATATATGTTGGGTTTGGGCCAAACTTGGGCCCGGTCTAACCCGTTAGCGTTTTTAGCCCGTTTGGCCCAATTTTGGGCTAATCCTTTAAAATTAATGTCCAATTTTTTACTTTAATTATTTTTCTAAGGTTTTCCACTGTTTTTAATTGTTTTCTCACCGTACCAAACAAACTTAAATCGGTTCTGTGGTTCATTCACCGGTTCGAGTTTTTTATGCGGTTCTTCACAGAAAATTACATTTTCTTACTCAGAAAAAACTACTGAGTCCAAAAATCATATTTAAATTCTCTAATTCACATTCTAAATTTTTGGATCCTATTTTGGGCAATTAATTTAATTAATTAAGCGGTTAATTAATTGTGGTTCTTACATTAAGCACACTCTTTTTACTTTAGATCACGACTTTAACTGCTCATTCTTAAGCTTTTCACTTGACACCTTCATACCACAAGCATATAGTTAGGGACACTGTCCATTTGGAGTGCTTAGGCCAAGATTTTACTCTTTTAGGCCCTCCTAACCATTGATGCTCAAAGTCTTGGATCCTTTTTCCCTTACCTTTTAGTTTAAAGGGTTATTGGCTTTTTGCTCTTGCCTTTTGGTTTAAAGAGCTATTGTTTTTTTTTTTACTTTTTGTTTCTCTCTCTTTTGTTTTTCGCATGCAAATTTTTTTTTCTTTTTATTGCATCTTACTTTTTGCTGCTTTTTCTTGCTTCAAGAATCAAATTTTGGATTTTTCAAATTACCAATAATACTTCTCCTTTTTCATCATTCTTTTAAGAGCCAACATTCTTAATTCCAATTTCAAATATGCACTGTTCATTCATACATTCAGAAAACAAAAGTAATGCCACCGCATCAAGATAATTGAACTATTCTTAAGACAAACTCAAAATTCATGCAACTTAATCTTTCTTTCAAATAAAATTTTCTTTTAAGTAAGTGAGAGATATATGGAACATTTTATAACTTTAAGACACAGATGGAAATGATCATGCAGTAAGAACACGAGAACAGATAATAAGAACATAGTGGGAAACAGAAAAATGACATAACAGCAAAGGGTGATGAAACGGGACCATCTTAATGACGGCAACTACCACTTCCTCTAGAGAATCGAATTCAGCGCTTGATGTCTTCAATGTCACGCCCTTGTCTCTGCTATTCTTCCCTCATAGCTCTTTGATCTTCTCTAATTTCATTCAAGATGGTGGAATGCTCTTGATGCTCCATCCTCAACTGATTCATGTTAGAGCTTAGTTCTCCCACGAAAGTATGTCACTGATCCCAATAGCTTTGAGAAGGAAAAGACATCCCTTGAGGCATCTCAAGGATCCCATGTTGAGGCGGCTCCACATGCTCATGCTGTGGTTCATGTGCCGGCTTTCTAGTATGCTCTATCCTTCTTTTAGTGATGGGCTATCCTCCTCAATAAAGATATCTCCTTCTATGACAAATCCAGCAGAATTGCATAGGTGACAGATAAGATGAGGGAAAGCTAACCTTGCTTGGGTGGAGGGCTTGTCCGCCACTTTGTACAACTCTTGAGGTATCACCTCATGTACTTCCACCTCCTCTCCGAGCATGATGCAATAGATCATGATGGCTCGGTCTATGGTTACTTTGGACCGGTTGCTAGTAGGGATGATAGAGCGTTGGATGAATTCCAACCATCCTCTAGCTATGGGCTTGAGGTCAGGCCTTCTTAGTTGGACAAGCTTGCCTTGGGAATCCCTTTTCCACTGTGATCCTTCCACACAGATGTCTGAGAGCACTTGATCCAGCCTCTAATTGTGGTTAACTCTTCTAGTGTAAGGATATGGGTCCCGTTGCATCAAAGGCAAGTTGAACGCCAACCTCACACTTTCCGGATTGAAGTCCAAGATTCTCCCTCGGACCATGGTGCTCCAATTTTTAGGATGAAGGTTCACACTAATGTCATGGTTTTTAGTGACCCATGCATTAGCATAGAACTCTTGCACCATTGAGATCCCAACCTCTTGGATGAGATTGGTTAGGACTTCCCAACCTCTTTTCCGGATTTCATGTCGGATCTCCAGATACTCATTCTTCTTAAGCTTAAAAGGGACCTCAGGGATCACCTTCTTCTTGCCACTACTTCATAGAAGTGGTCTTGGTGGGATTTAGTGATGAATCTCTCCATCTCCCAAGATTCGGAGGTGGTAGCTACGGCCTTTTCTTTTCTCTTTCTAGAGGGTTCTCTGACCTTGGGTGCCATAAGTGGGAATGGAAAGCAAAAAGCAACGCTTTTCTAACACCAAACTTAAAACTTTGCTCATCCTCAAGCAAAAATAAACAAAAAAAAAGAATGGAGTGAAAGAAGAAGGAAATAGATGGAGATGGAGGGAGAATAAGAGGAGGTATTTATAGTAGGAGAAGGTTGGTGGTAGTTATGATGGTTTTGGGGAAGAGGTATGGATGTGATTGGTTGAGGGTTTATAGGAAAGCATGTGTGGGGAAGTCAGAAAAGAAGAGAGAAGAATATGGGGTAAGTGAAGATGTTGTGGGACCCACTGGTCCTAAGAAGCTAGGGAATTCAAATTCCCTGCTCCCCTTATGGGCGTTGAACGCCCAGCTCATGCTCCATAGCTGGCATTCAACGCCATCTTGCTGCTCCATTTAGGGCGTTGGACGCCCAGGAGGGACCTCCTTCCTGACGTTCAACGCCAGGTCTTCTGCTATTTCGGGCGTTGAACGCTCAGCCTTTGCTCCATGGCTGGCGTTCAACTCCAGCTTGCTGGTCTTATTGGGCGTTTGAACACCCAGCAGGGATAGCCTTTGTGGTGTTCAACACTAGGTTGGCTGCTCTTGGTGGGCCTTGCATGCCCACTCTGCCTTCCTTGTCTGGCCTTTAATGCCAACAAGACACTCCATCTAGAGCATTCTGTTTTCATCTCTGAACCTTTCTGTCTCTGCTCTGACTACTGCATATGATCATAAACCTAAGGAAATAACTAAAGAAAAATAAACTTAAGGAATTAAAAAGAAATAGAAATAACTAATTAGGGTTGGGTTTGCCTCCCAACAAGCGCTTCTTTAACGTCACTAGCTTGACGGTTAGCTCCTTATGGAGATTGATATGGGCTCAGAATTTTGCCTTTTACAGTGAAATTTCTTCCTGTCTTCTCATGGATGAGCTCCACATACTCTAGAGACAAGACACGACTCACTGTATGTGGTATGACTGGTTTCTTGGTGAAGACAACTCTCATGTCAGGTGAGAGGCCTTTAGTGGGGATCTTTTTATCCTTCCAACCTTTAAGTACTTTTTTCTTAGTACCTTTGGTCTCAGTGCTTGTTAATGGCTGCCCAACACCAAACTTAGAATTGGTGTTTGGGGGCTTAGTAAAGCTCTGCACTGAAAGAGATGGTTGGAACACTAAGGGTTGCATAGTTATCTCTCTTTTCTCAGAGGGAGAGTTGGGGTGAGGCATCTTGAACAAGATGTGATCCTTCCCTAGTTGTAAAATCAGTTCTCCCTTAGCTACATCAATGATAGCATTGGCAGTGGCTAGGAAAGGTCTTCCAAGGATGATGGATTCATCCTCATCTTCCCCAGTATCTAGGATTATGAAGTTTACAGAGATGTAAAGGCCTTCAACCTTTACTAAGACATCCTCTACAAGGCCATATACTTTCTTCATTGACTTATCTGCCATCTCTAATGAGATATTTGTAGCTTGTACCTCAAAGATTCCTAACTTCTACATTACAGAGAGTGGCATGAGGTTTATACTTGACCCTAGGTCACACAGAACCTTCTCAAAGTTCATGGTGCCTATGGTGCAAGGAATTAGGAAGCATCCGGGATCCGGAAGCTTTTGAGATAGCTTCTGCTAAACCAAAGCATTGAGTTCTTTGGTAAGCACTGGAGGTTCTTCCTCTAAAGGTTTTGTGCCACACAGCTTGGCATTTAGCTTCATAAGAGCTCCTAGGTACCAAGCAACTTGCTCTTTCCTAGTTTCCTCATCCTCATTAGAGGATGAGTATTCATCAGAACTCATGAATTTCAAGAGTGCTTGCAAAGGGACCTTTATGGTCTCTATATGAGTCTTGGCTTCCTTTAATTCTTGGATAGGAACTTCATTAGTGGGTGTTGAATGCTCAGGGATACCCTTACTGGCATTCAACTCCACCTCTTGTAGCTTTTTGGGCGTTGAACGCCCAGTGAGGACATCTTCACTGGCGTTCAACGCCAGCTTCTCTGCCAGTTTGGGCATTGAACACCCAGTGAGATCCTCTTCACTGGCGTTCAACACCAAGCTCTTAACAGTGTGGGTGCTGAACGCTAGTAAGGTATTCCTTACTGGCGTTCAACACTATCTCAGTCTCTCCAGATTCGGCCTCAGCCTCTGTGGTGATAGCCTTGCACTCTTCTCTTGGGTTTACTTTAGTGTTACTAGGAAGAGTGTTAGGAGGAGTCTCAGGGATTCTCTTGCTCAGTTGACCAACTTGTACCTCCAAATTTCTAATGGATGACCTTGTTTCAGTTATGAAACTATGAGTGGTCTTAGAGAGGTTGGAGACGATAGTGACTAAGTCAGAAAGGCTCTGCTTAGGAATCTTCATATGTTCCTGAGAAGATAGGAATGGTGGCCTATTGTTGAACCTATTCTGGGTTCTTCCACCTTGATTATTATTGAAGCCTTGCTGGGGCTTCTGTTGATCCTTCCATGAAAGGTTAGGATGATTCCTCCATGAGGGGTTGTAGGTGTTTCCATAGGGTTCTCCCATGTAATTTGCCTCCTCCATCATAGGTTGTTCAGGATCATAAGCTTCTCCTTCAGAGGAAGCTTCTTGAGTGCTGCCAGTTGCAGCTTATATTCCAGTCAAATGCTGAGAGATCGTATTGACCTACTGGTCAATATCTTATTCTGAGCCAATATGGCATTCAGAGCGTCTACTTCAGGAACTCCTTTCTTCTGAGCTACCCCATTATTCACAGGGTTTCTCTCAGAAGTGTACGTGAATTGGTTGTTTGCAACCATCTCAATGAGTTCTCTTGCTTTTGCAGGCATTTTCTTCAAGTGGAGTGATCCACCTCAATGATATTTTGGACATCTCAGAGAGACCATCATAGAGTATGCCTAAGATAGATCATTCTGAGAGCATGTCAGAAGGACATCTCCTGATCAGTTGCTTGTATCTTTCCCAAGCTTCATAGAGGGATTCACCTTCTTTTTGTCTGAAGGTTTGAACTTCTACTCTGATTTTGCTCATCTTCTGAGGTGGAAAAAACTTCGCCAAGAAAGCATTGACCAATTTTTTCCAAGAGTCTAAGCTTTCTTTAGGTTGAGAGTCCAACCATATCCTAGCTCTGTCTCTTGCCGCAAAGGGAAAGAGCATAAGTCTGTAAACCTTAGGATCCACTTCATTGGTCTTAACAGTGTCACAGATTTGCAAGAATTCAGATAGAAACTGATGTGGATCTACTAGTGGAAGTCCATAAAATTTGCAATTCTGTTGCATTAGAGAGACTAATTGAGGCTTAAGCTCAAAGTTGTTTGCTCTAATGGCAGGTATGGAGATACTTCTTCCATAGAAATCAGAGGTTGGTATGGTGTAGTCACCAAGAACCTTTCTTGCATCTTCTCCATTGTTAGCATTGTCTGCCATGTCTTCAATTTCTTGTTTGAAATTTTCTAAGGAGTTTTGATGAGCGGATAATTTATACGCTTTTTGGCATTGTTTTTAGTATGTTTTTAGTAGGATCTAGTTACTTTTAGGGATGTTTTCATTAGTTTTTATGTTAAATTCACATTTCTGGACTTTACTATGAGTTTGTGTGTTTTTCTGTGATTTCAGGTATTTTCTGGCTGAAATTGAGGGACTTGAGCAAAAATCAGATTCAGAGGTTGAAGAAGGACTGCTGATGCTGTTGGATTCTGACCTCCCTGCACTCAAAGTGGATTTCTGGAGCTACATAACTCAAAATGGCGCGCTTCCAATTGCGTTGGAAAGTAGACATCCAGGGCTTTCCAGAAATATATAATAGTCCATACTTTGGCCGAGTTTAGACGATGCAAAAGGGCGTTGAACGCCAATTCTACGCTGCAGTCTGGAGTTAAACGCCAGAAACACGTCACGAACCAGAGTTGAACGCCAAAAACACGTTACAACTTGGCGTTCAACTCCAGAAAGAGCCTCTGCGCGTGTAACATTCAAGCTCAGCCCAAGCACACATCAAGTGGGCCCCGGAAGTGGATTTATGCATCAATTACTTACTTCTGTAAACCCTAGTAACTAGTTTAGTATAAATAGGACTTTTTACTATTGTATTAGACATCTTATGATTTTTAGTTCATCTTTAGATCATATTGATCACGTTTAGGGGGCTGGCCTCTCGGCCATGCCTGGACCTTCATCACTTATGTATTTTCAACGGTAGAGTTTCTACACTCCATAGATTAAGGTGTGGAGCTCTGCTGTTCCTCATGAATTAATGCAAAGTACTACTGTTTTTCTATTCAATTCAACTTATTCCGCTTCTAAGATATTCATTCGCACTTCAATATGAATGTGATGAACGTGACAATCATCATCATTCCCCCACGAATGCGTGCCTGACAACCACTTCCGTTCCACCTTAGATTGGATGATTATCTCTTGGATCTCTTAATCAGAATCTTCGTGGTATAAGCTAGATTGATGGCGGCATTCATGAGAATCCGGAAAGTCTAAACCTTGTCTGTGGTATTCCGAGTAGGATTCAGGGATTGAATGACTGTGACGAACTTCAAACTCGCGAGTGCTGGGCGTAGTGACAGACGCAAAAGGAGGGTGAATCCTATTCCAGTATGATCGAGAACCTCAGATGATTAGCCGTGCTGTGACAGAGCATTTGGACCATTTTCACAAGAGGATAGGATGCAGCCATTGACCACGATGATGCCTCCAGATGATTAGCCATGCAGTGACAGCGCATCGGACCATTTTCACAGAGAGGATGAAAAGTAGCCATTGACAATGGTGATGTTCTTACATAAAGCCAGCCATAGAAAGGAGTAGGACAGATTGGATGAAGACAGCAGGAAAGCAAAAGTTCAGAGGGACGAAAGCATCTCTATACCTTTATCTGAAATTCTCACCAATGATATACATAAGTATTTCTATCTTTATTTTCTGTCTATTTATTATTTATTTTCGAAAACTCCATAATCAATTATTATCCGCCTGACTGAGATTTACAAGATGACCATAGCTTGCTTCATACTAACAATCTCCGTGGGATCGACCCTTACTCACGTAAGGTTTTATTACTTGGACGACCCAGTGCACTTGCTGGTTAGTTGTATCAAAGTTGTGAATGAAAAACGATTTATTAAGACGTGCATACAGAGTTTTTGGCGCCGTTTCCTGAGATCACAATTTCATGCACCAAGTTTTTGGCGCCGTTGCCGGGGATTGTTCGAGTTTGGACAACTAACGGTTCATCGTATTGCTCAGATTAGGTAATTTTCTTCTTATTTTGTTTTCAAAAAAAAATATTTTCAAAAATTTTTCAAAAATTTTTCCTTTATTTTTGAAAAAAAAAATATAAATCTTTTCAAAAATATATTGTTCTTCAGAATTTTTAAGAATGAATTCTAGAGTTTCATAAAGCATATTGAAGCCTGACTGGCTATAAAGCCATGTCTAAATTCATTTGGACTGGGGCTTCCAACCCAACATTATCAAGAGCAAGCTAGTTGTTGCTAATCCACCTGCTGCTGTTCCTGATCCACTTGATTTACATGCTAAAGCTTGACTGGCTATTAAGCCATGTCTAACCCTCAGATTGGAGCTTTAGACTAAGAGTGCAAGATTCCTGGAATTCATATTAAAAATTTTGGAATCCTTATTTTTCTTTTTCACAAATAATTTTCGAAAAATCCAAAAAAAATCATAAAATCATAAAAACCAAAAATATTTTGTGTTTCTTGTTTGAGTCTTGAGTCAAATTTTAAGTTTGGTGTCAATTGCATACTCATCATGCATTTTTCGAAAATTGCATTCATGCATTGCATTCATCATGATCTTCAAGTTGTTCTTGATAACCCTTCTTGATTGATCTTCATATTATATGGTTTTGCGTTGCATGTTGTTTTTCATATGCATTCTTGCATTCATAGTGTCTGAACATGAAAGATTTCTAAGTTTGGTGTCTTGCATGTTTTCTTTGCATATAAAATTTTCAAAAATAAGTTCTTGATGTTCATCATGATCTTCAAAGTGTTCTTGGTATTCATCTTGACATTCATAGCATTCTTGCATGCATTCATTGTTTTGATCCAAAATTTTCATGCATTGCATCATTTTCATGTTTTTCTCTTTCATCATTAAAAATTCAAAAATAAAAAAAATATATTTCCTTTCTTCTCTCATAAATTTCGAAAATTTGGATTGACTTTTTAAAAAATTTTTAAAAATTCAATTGTTTCTTATGAGTCAAATCAAATTTTCAATTTAAAAATATTATCTTTTTCAAAATCTTTTTCAAAAATCAAATCTTTTTCATTTTTCTTATTTATTTTCAAAAATTTTAAAAAGATTTTTCAAAAATATTTTTCTTAATTTTATCTCATAATTTTCGAAAATATCATCAACAATTAATGTTTTGATTCAAAAATTTCAAGTTTGTTACTTATGTTAAGAAAGATTCAAACTTTAAGTTCTAAAATAATATTTTGTGATTTCTTGTGAATCAAGTCATTAATTGTGATTTTAAAAATCAAATTTTTTCAAAACTAATTTCAATCATATCTTTTCAAAAATATCTTCTTATCTTATCTTTTTCAAAAATTCGATTTTCAAATATCTTTTCTAACTTCTTATCTTCTTATCTTTTCAAAAATTGACTTTCAAAATTTGTTTCAACTAACTAACTAACTTTTGTTTGTTTCTTATCTTTTTCAAAACTACCTAACTAACTCTCTCTCTCTAATTTTCGAAAATATCTTCCCTCTTTTTCAAAAATTCTTTTTAATTAACTAATTGTTTCAAATTTTAATTTTAATTTTTGAAAATCACTAACCATTTTTCAAAAATAATTTTCGAAATTCCTCTTTCTCTCTCATCTCCTTCTATTTATTTATTCATCTACTAACACTTCTCTCCCATCCAAAAATTCGAACACTACCTCCCTCTCTGTGTTCGAGTTTTTTTCTTCCCTTCTTTACATTACATTCTTTTCTTCTTCTACTCACACAGGGGAACCTCTATACCTGGGTAAAAAGGATCCCTATTATTATTATTTTTCTGTTCCCTCTTTTTCATATGAGCAGGAGCAAGGACAAGAATATTCTTGTTGAAGCAGATCCAGAACCTGAAAGGACTCTGAAGAGGAAACTAAGAGAAGCTAAAATACAACAATCCAGAGATAACCTTACAGAAATTTTCGAACAAGAAGAGGATATGGCAGCCGAAAATAATAATAATGCAAGGAGGATGCTTGGTGACTTTACTGCACCTAATTCTAATTTACATGGAAGAAGCATCTCCATCCCTACCATTGGAGCAAACAATTTTGAGCTGAAACCTTAATTAGTTTCTCTAATGCAACAAAATTGCAAGTTTTATGGACTTCCATCTGAAGATCCTTTTCAGTTCTTAACTGAATTCTTGCAGATCTGTGATACTGTTAAGACTAATGGAGTAGATCCTGAAGTCTACAGGCTCATACTTTTCCCTTTTGCTGTAAGAGACAGAGCTAGAGTGTGGTTGGACTCTCAACCCAAAGATAGCCTGAACTCTTGGGATAAGCTGGTCAAGGCTTTCTTAGCCAAGTTCTTTCCTCCTCAAAAGCTGAGCAAGCTTAGAGTGGATGTTCAAACCTTCGGACAGAAAGAAGGTGAATCCCTCTATGAAGCTTGGGAGAGATACAAGGAACTGACCAAAAAGTGTCCTTCTGACATGCTTTCAGAATGGACCATCCTGGATATATTCTATGATGGTCTGTCTAAATTAGCTAAGATGTCATTGGATACTTCTGCAGGTGGATCCATTCACCTAAAGAAAACGCCTGCAGAAGCTCAAGAACTCGTTGACATGGTTGCTAATAACCAGTTCATGTACACTTCTGAGAGGAATCCTGTGAGTAATGGGACGCCTCAGAAGAAGGGAGTTCTTGAAATTGATACTCTGAATGTCATATTTGCTCAGAATAAAATATTGACTCAGCAAGTCAATATGATTTCTCAGAGTCTGAATGTAATGCAAGCTGCATCCAACAGTACTCAAGAGGCATCTTCTGAAGAAGAAGCTTATGATCCTGAAAACCCTGCAATAGCCGAGGTGAATTACATGGGTGAACCATATGGAAACACTTATAATCCCTCATGGAGAAATCACCCAAATCTCTCATGGAAGGATCAACAAAAGCCTCAACAAGGCTTTAATAATGGTGGAAGAAATAGGTTTAACAATAGTAAACCTTTTCCATCATCCACTCAGCAGCAGACAGAGAACTCTGAACAAAATACCTCTAATTTAGCAAACTTAGTCTCTGATCTATCTAAGGCCACTGTGAGTTTCATGAATGAAACAAGGTCCTCCATTAGAAATTTGGAAGCACAAGTGGGCCAACTGAGTAAAAGGATCACTGAAATCCCTCCTAGTACTCTCCCAAGTAATACAGAAGAAAATCCAAAAGGAGAGTGCAAGGCCATTGATATAACCATCATGGCCGAATCTAAGGAAGAAGGGGAGGACGTGAATCCCAAGGAGGAAGACCTCCTGGGACGTTCAGTGATCAATAAGGAGTTTCCCTCTGAGGAACCAAAGGAATCTGAGACTCATCTAGAGACCATAGAGATTCCATTGAACCTCCTTACGCCCTTCATGAGCTCTGATGAGTATTCTTCTTCTGAAGAGAATGAGGATGTTACTGAAGAGCAAGTTGCCAAGTTCCTTGGTGCAATCATGAAGCTGAATGCCAATTTATTTGGTGGTGAGACTTGGGGAGATGAACCTCCCCTGTTCACCAATGAACTAAATGCATTGGATCAACTGAGATTGCCTCAGAAGAAACAGGATCCTGGAAAGTTCCTAATACCTTGTACCATAGGCACCGTGACCTTTGAGAAGGCTCTATGTGACCTGGGGTCAGGAATAAACCTCATGCCACTCTCTGTAATGGAGAAACTAGGAATCTTTAAGGTACAAGCTGCTAAAATCTCATTAGAGATGGCAGACAATTCCAGAAAATAGGCTTATGGACAAGTAGAGGACATATTAGTAAAGGTTGACGGCCTTTACATCCCTGCTGATTTCATAATCCTAGATACTGGAAAGGATGAGGATGAATCCATCATCCTTGGAAGACCCTTCCTAGCCACAGCAAGAGCTGTGATTGATGTTAACAGAGGTGAACTAGTCCTTCAATTGAATGAGGACTCCCTTGAGTTTAAAACTCAAGGACATCCTTCTGTAAACATGGAAAAGAGGCAAAGTAAGCTTCTCTCAAAACAGAGTCAACCAGAGCCCCCACAGTCAAACTCTAAGTTTGGTGTTGGGAGGCCACAACCAAACTCTAAGTTTGGTGTTGAACTCCCATATCCAAACTCTAAGTTTGGTGTTGGGGAGTCTCAACAATGCTCTGAACATCTGTGAGGCTCCATGAGAGCCCACTCTCAAGCTATTGACATTAAAGAAGCGCTTGTTGGGAGGCAACCCAATTTTTATTTAATTATATTTTTATTAGTTATATGTCCTTATAGGTTCATGATCATGTGGAGTCACAAAATAAATCAAAAAATTGAAAACAGAATCAAAAACAGCAGAAGAAAAATCACACCCTGGAGGAGGATCTTACTGGCGTTTAAACGCCAGTAAGGAGCATCTGGCTGGCGTTCAACGCCAGAACAGAGCATGGATATGGCGTTGAACGCCAGAAACAAGCATCTAGCTGGCGTTCAACGCCAGAAATATGCTGCATCTGGGCGTTGAACGCCCAGAACAAGCACCAGTTCGGCGTTTAAACGCCAGAATTGCATGCAAAGGCATTTTACATGCCTAATTGGTGCAGGGATGCAATTCCTTGACACCTCAGGATCTGTGGACTCCACAGGATCATCTCAACATCTGTGGACCCCACAGGATCCCCACCTACTACCACTCACTCTCTTCCCTCTTCTCAATGTTCATCCTCTCTTCCCAATAAACACTCTTCCCCAAAACTCTTCACCAATCACCTCAATCTCTCTTCCCTATCACCACTTCACCACTCACATCCATCCACTCTTCCCTATAAACCTACCTCATAAACTCCACCTACCTTCAAAATTCAAAATCAATTTCCCACCCAAAACCCACCCTTATGGCTGAACCTTACCCCCTCCCTTCCCTATATATAGCCCTCCATTCTTCCTCATTTTCACATAACACAACCCTCTCTTCCCCTTCTTGGCCGAATATACCTCTCCCTCCTTTCCTCCATATTTTCTTCTTCTTCTTCATCTATGCTTTCTTCTCTTGCTCGAGGGCGAGCAATATTCTAAGTTTGGTGTGGTAAAAGCATAAGCTTTTTGTTTTTCCATTACCATTGATGGCACCCAAGACCGGAGAATCCTCTAGAAAAGGGAAAGGGAAGACAAAAGCTTCCACCTCCGAGTCATGGGAGATGGAAAGATTCATCTCCAAAGCTCATCAAGACCACTTCTATGATGTTGTGGCCAAGAAGAAGGTGATCCCCGAGGTCCCTTTAAAACTCAAAAGAAATGAGTATTCGGAGATCCGACATGAGATCCATAGAAGAGGTTGGGAAGTTCTAACAAACCCCATCCAACAAGTCGGAATTCTAATGGTTCAAGAGTTCTATGCTAATGCATGGATCACAAGGAACCATGATCAAAGTAAGAACCCGAACCCAAAGAATTATCTCACCATGGTTCGGGGGAATTACTTAGATTTTAGTCCGGAAAATGTAAGGTTGGTGTTCAACTTGCCAATGATGGAATAGAACGCATGCCCCTACACAAGGAGAGTCAACTTTGATCAAAGGTTGGACCAAGTCCTCATGGACATATGTGTGGAAGGAGCTCAATGGAAGATTGACTCAAAAGGCAAACCGGTTCAACTGAGAAGACTGGACCTTAAGCCTGTAGCTAGAGGATGGTTGGAGTTCATTCAACGCTCAATCATTCCCACTAGCAACCAGTCTGAAGTTACTATAGACCGGGCCATCATGATCCATAGCATCATGATTGGAGAAGAGGTGGAGGTTCATGAGATTATACCTCAAGAACTCTATAAGGTGGCTGACAAGTCCTCCACTATGGCAAGATTAGCTTTTCCTCACCTCATTTGCCATCTATGCAATTCGGCTGGGATTGACATAGAAGGAGACATTCCCATTGAGGAAGAGAAGCCCATCACTAAGAAAAGGATGGAGCAAACAAGAGAGCCCATTCATGGAGCTCACAAGGCGCATGAAGCTCATCACCATGAGATCCCGGAGATGCCTCAAATGCATTTTCCTCCACAAAACTATTGGGAGCAAATCATCACCTCCCTAGGAGAATTAAGTTCCAACATGGGACAATTAAGGGTGGAACATCAAGAGCACTCCATCATCCTTCATGAAATTAGAGAAGATCAAAAAGCAATGAGGGAGGAGCAACAAAGACAAGGAAGAGACAAAGAAGAGCTCAAGGACATCATTGGTTCCTCAAGAAGGAAACGCCACCATCACTAAGGTGGACTCATTCCTTGTTCTTACATTCTCTGTTTTTCGTTTTCTTTATGTTAAGTGCTTATCCATGTTTGTGTCTTATTACATGATCATTAGTATTTAGTAACTTTGTCTTAAAGTTATGAATGTCCTATGAATCTATCACCTCTCTTAAATGAAAACTGTTTTAATTCAAAAGAACAAGAAGTACATGAGTTTCGAATTTATCCTTGAACTTAGTTTAATTATATTGATGTGGTGACAATGCTTCTTGTTTTCTGAATGAATGCCTGAACAGTGCATATGTCTTTTGAAGTTGTTGTTTTAGAATGTTAAATATGTTAGCTCTTGAAAGAATGATGACAAGGAGACATGTTATTTGATAATCTGAAAAATTATAAAAATGATTCTTGAAGCAAGAAAAAGCAGCAAAGAACAAAGCTTGCAGAAAAAAAATAGAAAGAAAAAGAAAAAGCAAGCAGAAAAAGCCAAAAGCTCTTAAAACCAAAAGGCAAGAGCAAAAAGCCAATAACCCTTAAAACCAAAAGGCAAGGGTAAATAAAAAGGATCCCAAGGCTTTGAGCATCAGTGGATAGGAGGGCCTAAAGGAATAAAATCCTGGCCTAAGCGGCTAAACCAAGCTGTCCCTAACCATGTGCTTGTGGCGTGAAGGTGTCAAGTGAAAACTTGAGACTGAGCGGTTAAAGTCAAGGTCCAAAGCAAAAGAAGAGTGTGCTTAAGAACCCTGGACACCTCTAATTGGGGACTTTAGCAAAGCTGAGTCACAATCTGAAAAGGTTCACCCAGTTATGTGTCTGTGGCATTTATGTATCCGGTGGTAATACTGGAAAACAAAGTGCTTAGGGCCACGGCCAAGACTCATAAAGTAGCTGTGTTCAAGAATCAACATACTGAACTAGGAGAATCAATAACACTATCTGAACTCTGAGTTCCTATAGATGCCAATCATTCTGAACCTCAATGGATAAAGTGAGATGCCAAAACTATTCAAGAGGCAAAAAGCTACAAGTCCCGCTCATCTGATTGGAGCTATGTTTCATTGATAGTTTGGAATTTATAGTATATTCTCTTCTTTTTATCCTATTTGATTTTCAGTTGCTTGGGGACAAGCAACAATTTAAGTTTGGTGTTGTGATGAGCGGATAATTTATACGCTTTTTGGCATTGTTTTTAGTATGTTTTTAGTAGGATCTAGTTACTTTTAGGGATGTTTTCATTAGTTTTTATGTTAAATTCACATTTCTGGACTTTACTATGACTTTGTGTATTTTTCTGTGATTTCAGGTATTTTTCTGGCTGAAATTGAGGGACTTGAGCAAAAATCAGATTCAGAGGTTGAAGAAGGACTGCTGATGCTGTTGGATTCTGACCTCCCTGCACTCAAAGTGGATTTCTGGAGCTACAAAACTCAAAATAGCGCGCTTCCAATTGCGTTGGAAAGTAGACATCCAGGGCTTTCCAGCAATATATAATAGTTCATACTTTGGCCGAGTTTAGACGACGCAAAAGGGCATTGAACGCCAGTTTTACGTTGTAGTCTGGAGTTAAACGCCAGAAACACGTCACGAACCAGAGTTGAACGCCAAAAACACGTTACAACTTGGCATTCAACTCCAGAAAGAGCCTCTGCGCGTGTAACATTCAAGCTCAGCCCAAGCACACACCAAGTGGGCCCCGGAAGTGGATTTATGCATCAATTACTTACTTCTGTAAACCCTAGTAACTAGTTTAGTATAAATAGGACTTTTTACTATTGTATTAGACATCTTATGATTTTTAGTTCATCTTTAGATCATATTGATCACGTTTAGGGGGCTGGCCTCTCGGCCATGCCTGGACCTTCATCACTTATGTATTTTCAACGATAGAGTTTCTACACTCCATAGATTAAGGTGTGGAGCTCTGCTGTTCCTCATGAATTAATGCAAAGTACTACTATTTTTCTATTCAATTCAACTTATTCCGCTTCTAAGATATTCATTCGCACTTTAACATGAATGTGATGAACGTGACAATCATCATCATTCCCCCACGAACGCGTGCCTGACAACCACTTCCGTTCCACCTTAGATTGGATGATTATCTCTTGGATCTCTTAATCAGAATCTTCGTGGTATAAGCTAGATTGATGGCGGCATTCATGAGAATCTGGAAAGTCTAAACCTTGTCTGTGGTATTCCGAGTAGGATTCAGGGATTGAATGACTGTGACGAACTTCAAACTCGCGAGTGCTGGGCGTAGTGACAGACGCAAAAGGAGGGTGAATCCTATTCCAGTATGATCGAGAACCTCAGATGATTAGCCGTGCTGTGACAGAGCATTTGGACCATTTTCACAAGAGGATAGGATGCAGCCATTGACCACGGTGATGCCTCCAGATGATTAGCCATGCAGTGACAGCGCATCGGACCATTTTCACAGAGAGGATGAAAAGTAGCCATTGACAATGGTGATGTTCTTACATAAAGCCAGCCATAGAAAGGAGTAGGACAGATTGGATGAAGACAGCAGGAAAGCAGAAGTTCAGAGGGCCGAAAGCATCTCTATACCTTTATCTGAAATTCTCACCAATGATATACATAAGTATTTCTATCTTTATTTTTTGTCTATTTATTATTTATTTTCGAAAACTCCATAATCAATTATTATCCGCCTGACTGAGATTTATAAGATGACCATAGCTTGCTTCATACCAACAATCTCCGTGGGATCGACCCTTACTCACGTAAGGTTTTATTACTTGGACGACCCGGTGCACTTGCTGGTTAGTTGTATCAAAGTTGTGAATGAAAAACGATTTATTAAGACGTGCATACAGAATTTTTGGCGCCATTGCCTGAGATCACAATTTTGTGCACCAAGTTTCTTCCGGAGTGTTGTGCTTTATCTTGTTGTAAATGCCTCCTTAGAGTCCTCTCAGGTTTAGGATCAGGATTAAAGAGAGGTTCTTTATCTCTGTTCCTTCTCATAAACAAGAAAAGAAAGCAAAAAAAAAAATAATGGGAGCTCTATGTTCAAGAACAGAGGACTCCCTGTGAAATGTGAAGAAGAAAGAAAAGAAGAATGAAAATAAAAGAAGTGATAAAAAGAATTCGAAAAGAGAGGGGTAAAAATTCAAAAATTAGAAGTAAAAAGAAAAAATATTTTTGTTTTTATTTTATTTATTAATTAAATTCGAAAATGAAAACTAATTAACTAAAAAGATTTGAAAATTAAATAATGATGTTCGAAAAAGAGAAGAGAGAAATAGAAGGAGGATTTTCGAACATAGAAGAGAGAGGAATTAGTTAGGAAGTTTTAAAAAAGAAGAAAGAGAAAACAGGTAACTAATTAAGAAAGATTTGAATACAAGATAAGATAGAAGATTAGAGAAGATTTGAATTTAAAATTTAAAATTAGAAAAGATAAGATAGAAATTGAAAAGATTTGAAAGAGATTTGATTTTGAAAATTGAAATTTGGAAATGATAAGATAAGAATTTGAAAAAGATTTGAAAAAGATTTGGAAGAGATAAGATTTGAAATTGATTTTTGAAAAAGATTTGATTTTGAAATTTGAAGTTTGAAATTTAAAACTAAGATAAGATAAGATAATAATTTTGAAATTAAAATTTGAAATCTTTTTGATATTTTTGAAAATTAAGATAAAAAAGATAGAAAAGATATATTTTTTATTTTTTTGAATTAATGAAGAAAGAGAAAAACAACCAAAAGACACCAAACTTAAAACTTTTTAATCTAAAGACACAAGATTTCAAAAATTTCAAAGACAAACACCTAAAGACACTAAACTTAAAATTTTAAAGATCAAAACAAGAAGAAAAACAAGAACAAATTTGAAAATCAAGAAGAACACCAAGAACAAAACTCAAAGAATTTCAAGAAAACAAAGAACATGTAAAAGACACCAAACTTAAAAATTTTGAAAACCAAAGACACCAATTTCGAAAATTTTAAAGAAAAAGACTCAAAGACATCAAACTTAAGATTAATAAAGAAAAGAAAAGATTTTTGAAAATTTCTTTTGATTTTTTTTCGAAAAAGGAAAATAAAAGACTCAAATAAAATTAAAGACAATACATAATCTAAGCAACAAAATAATCCTTAGTTTGTTCAAACTTGAACAATCCCTGGCAACGGCGCAAAAAACTTGGTGCGCAGAATTACACTTCGCACAACTGAACCAGCAAGTGCACTGGGTCATCCAAGTAATACCTGAGTGAGTCAGGATCGATCCCACGAGGATTATTGGCTTGAATCAAGCTGTGGTTATTTTGTAGATCTTAGTCAGGCGGATAGAAAATTTGTTTGTTTGTTTAAAGCGCATAAAAGTAAAATAAAGATAATGTTACTCAATTGAAGGTGAATGCAATGATAAAAAGATGGTTAAGGCTTCAGAGATGCTTTATTCTTCTAGATTAATTCGGTCTCACTGTCTACGCCAATTGTGAATGATTTATTCGATGGCAGGCTGTATGTGATTAATGCCTTTCTTGAGAGGTCGCCGATTCTCCTCTAGGCTGAACACCAGGGTTAGTGCGCATCCAGTGTGAATGAGGGTGAAGTTCCTACAGTCCATTCCACTTGATGATCCTACTCAAAACGCCACAGACAAGGTCGAATCTTCTGGATCAGAGAATGTTGCGCCTTTGGTTCTAGCCTTTACCACAAAGACCCTAATCTCTCCATACCTCGGCTGAACTGGTGTCTCGAGAAGTTCCTAACGAAGTTGTGGATTAGCCGTCTAAGAGATGTATAATCAAACTAGTAGTTCATTGATTTTCGATGAAAGACGCTCGCTGAACCCATGTAGAATAGAGATAACCTTGTGCCGGTTCAACTCATTCATAAGGTTGAAGAACTAAGATACATCTTAGAATAGAGAATCAAACATGAATTGAGATAGAACAGTAATACTTTTATTAATCCATAAAACTCAGCAGAGCTCCTCCCCTTAACCTTGGAGGTTTAGAGACTCATACTGATAGAAAATACAATGAAAGGTTCGAAAAATGCTAGGAGAGATCCTAAACAAGGGTGATCTTCTCCTTTTAATACTAAACAAATGACTCAGGATTACATAAAAAGGGTAAAACAGTCTTTTAGTGCGAAAATCCACTTCTGTGGCCCACTTGGTGAGTGTTTGGGCTGAGCTTGAGTGTCACCCACGTGCTAAGACTCCCTAGGGGCGTTGAATGCTGGTTGGGAACCCCCTTTTGGGTGTTTGACGCTAGTCTCCTCCTTATGGGCGTTGGACGACTGGACTGGGGTAGATGGCTGGCGTTGAACGCCAGTTTTGGGCCTTCAATTCCGAAGCATAGTATAAACTATTATAGATTGCTGGAAAGCCCTGGATGTTAGCTTTTCATAGCCTTTGACAACGCTCCATTTGAACTTCTGTATCTCCAGAAAAGCTCTTTCAAGCGGAAGGAGGTCAGATCCTGACAGCATCTGCAGTGCTTTCTCTGTCTCTGAATCAGACTTTTGCTCCAGCTCCTCAATTTTAGCCAGAAAATACTTGAAATTGCATAAAAACACACAAACTCAAAGTAGAATCCAAAAATGTGAATTTTACACTAAAACCTATGAAAATATAATAAAACTTAAATAAAACATGCTAAAAACTATATGAAAATGATGCCAAAAAGTGTATAAAATATCCGCTCATCAAAGTCTTAGAGTTATTTCAAAATCCTTTTGTATGATCATCAAAAGGAGCCATATACATGTCTTTGTTTATTAATAATTCCTGGTCAAGGAGAGAAGAAAAAAAGGGAGAACTTGATCAATTCCAGAAAGAGAAAGCAGAGAGCTTAGGAAACAATGCATTTGGTTATCAACAGTGAATGGGAAGAGGATTTTGTGTGCATTTGTAGCATTAACAGGGTCTTTAATAATGATATCATGGTCCTGAGCTATGATTTGGAGACTAATGCATGGGTTTCTTCTAATATTTCTTTTCCTTTCGTGGAAGAAGAAGGCTTGCTATTGGTACCGAAAGTTCTAGAAAATTTACAGTGATAGCATGAGCAAAATGAAATTATTTCTTTATAAATATAAATATACCTAAATGATAGTATAAATATATATATATATTGAATGGATAAAGATACCGTGAAAAAAAGAGTTGATAAAGCCAAGTCTTACAAATGGTGAGAATTTTGAAAAAGAGGGGATTCTTACTTACAGAGACAATTCAGGAGAGGTGAAGTGATATCGCGTCAAGAAGAAAGGAATGCGTAATGAAGAAGTTTTTGGAAAAGTTCAAAGATTTAGTTAGGTAAGGTATTTATAAAAGAAATTAAAAGGGTTTAGTTGGACGAAAGTTAAATGTCCAGATTTAATAGAGAAGTGTGCATGATGGGACGCGCATTCAATAGATGTGATTAGTGGAACGGTTTCTCAAATTTGACGTCAGTTATGGTTTCCAAACATTTTTAAGTTTAAATTTTGCTCTGTATAAGTTTGTATTAAGACAAAAGGGAATAAGTGAAATTTACTGAATCAACAAACCTTTTATGTTAGAAGTCGTCGATTCAAAGGGTAAATTGTTGGGTCGAACTAATTTAAATTGGTAATGAACATATCAATAATATTTGTGTGGACTTCATCAAGGAGGTTTTTCGAGTTTATCGAATAAAGGGCATCGATCAGCAAGATGGATTGATCGAAATGTATATCGAAGACAAAATTTCCTGGTCAAAGTAATAGAAAGACTAGTATTTGAGGCAGTTGGGGACGGTTTTCATATCATTTATGTGGCGGAAACAGTTACATTTGGTTTTCTCACATATGAAGTACGTGATAAAATTTGATTGGTTATAAGGGGCTATAAATAGATAAAGTTTTGAAGAAATAGAGGTTGAAATTCTTTTCTAGAAAAACACTCTTGTAATTTCACATCTCCAGAGACTTTCAGATCTTACTCAAAATTTATTTTTCTGTAGGATTTCTTTCATTGTTTTTACATTCTCTTTAGTTTTCTTGCAAATTTACTTCCTCTGCAAAGCTTTTCTTTTTTTTCTTTTTATTCTTTATGTTTATCATTATATTTGAAATCAAAGTTGTTTGATCATGTCATAGGCATTTTATTGTTTATTTTAAATTCAAAAGTCAGTTATTTTTATTTTGAATTTTATTGTTTATTTTAAATTCAAAAGTCAGTTATTTTTTTTTTTGGTATCTTCTTTATTTCTTTTTTTTTCCAGTCGTTTCCAAATTTTATTTTTACATTTCAAATATTTTTTATCAATCTAAAAATAGAATCTTTGGTATACAACTTAAAACTAATATTTATAAAGAATAGGTTTTGCTCTCAAATTACTAGATATTAAACCAATCTAGATTTATTAAAATTTGTCTAATAATAATATTTGTAAGTTACTTGTATGAGAAATCTCGTGTATTTAGGTATATATTTGTATATAAATATTGTGATCGAATTTGTTTTTAATTTAATGGTTTTCGTCTAGCTCAATAACACAATAAAAGCCCATATAAACAAAAACTATTTTTTGGCATGCAATTATACTTTTGTCCTTGCAGTAATAAGGCAAGAGTTATCCCACTATTCACACCAACAATGTCAATAATTAGCATTGAACTATATTGCTTTTCTTGCATTCAGGCTATGTTTGGTTGGAAGGAAAGAAATAGAGAGGAAGAAAATAGAAAGGAAAGAAAGGAAAGGAAAGAAATTGAGTGGATTTTTATTTTTTTTAGATGTGTTTGGATGGAAGGAAAATAAGAAAGAAAGAAATGTTATAAAAAGACAATTTTACCTTTATATTAGAAAATATATTGAAAAAGTGAAGGGGTAGTATTGGAAGTAGAGAGAAAAACATTAGTTTTCTCTTCATTTTCTTTTCAATGTTGGAGAGAGAAAAAATTAGTGGACCCCACCAATTTTTTTCCATCCATTTTCTTTCCTCTCTAATTTTCCTTCTCAACCAAACAAAAGAAAATAATCATTTTCTTTCCCATTTTCTTTCCTCCCTTTTCTTTCTTTCTATTTTTCTCTCAAACAAACATAGTGTTAGTGACAGATCCCAAAAAATTTTACAATGGAATAAAAATATAATAAAATTTAAGTATATATATATAGAGATGGACTCACATATAATAAAAAGGAGGCATTTATTTCCACAAAGTTAAAAAAAATACTAATATTTATATATATTTGTTTTTTATTATATTATATTTATCTCAAAATAAAATATAAATTATTTCTTTTGTGTTCTATGTTAATTTTGTTGTTGTTAAATTTAACATAATAATAATAATAATAATAATAATAATAATAATAATAATAATAATAATAAATTTGAGTTAGTATAATAATAAAAAATAAATAATAAATAAACTCAAAAAATGATGATAATTTTTATTATATTAGTTAATTAGTTAATAATTAAATTAAAATTTAGTTTTCTAACTAAATATAGCTTAAATTATTAGTAATTTTTTAAAAAATTATTTACGATAAAAAATATATTATCTACGTATTAAGATACTATATTAATATTCATTATTAAAATGGCCTTGATTATAGTAATTACTTTTGTTTAAATTTTATTTATACCATAAAAATTATAATAAATACACTTAACAATTAAATATAAGATAATAAAAAATGAAATAATTATTTAAAAATATATATAAAAAAATAAAAAGAAAGTCATTATAAATTATTATTTTTTTATTTTGAATATTATGCTGTGTGTGAAATTATCTTTTTATTATTTTACATAATATAATAAGTGATTGTGTGTATATTTTTAGTTTTTATCAACATGTATTAATAGTTCTAATTTAAAATTTTAAATATATCTAAATCAATTTAGGTTGATCGAATAAACAAGTTAGTCGTTCGCTTAAGTAAGTGTTGGGAGTTCGAATTCTGTCTCTTATGTGTAATAATTCATTGGCCAGTAGACTAATAAAACTCAAATTAATGATAAATTAATTTTTAACTTGTAGAATATTATGAGAAATATATATATATATATATATTATTTTTTTTTTTTGCCTCCACTGTAAATTTTTTTTTGGATTGGAGGACTAGTATAAAATAGGTATCAAGTGCCAGAAAAGAAACGAGTTTCACGGTGTTTCTCTTGGAAGAAGACAAAGTCGAGTGTTTCAGCTTTCATGTCCAAATGGCAAATTGTAACGTTTTGATGCATTCGGCTGAAGAGAACTTCCTTCATTATTGAAAAACATTATGAATCAGCCTATAGCCGGACCCAAATGTTTGAAATTGTCACACATGCACTAATAATAATAAAAACCACTAGCTTAGCATCACATTATAATATATTATAATTGCACTATAAATATGTCACCATCGTTCATCTTTCTTCAACCAACTCTACTACTAGTCTCAACTCTAAACTGAAATACAGCTGCTTATTATTATAATTACCATTATGGCCTTGTCTCGCTTCCTTACCATGTTTCTCATCGTAGCTGTTTCCATTATTCCTATTATTTCTTCAACTGACTTCATTGTCGGTGATGACAATGGTTGGGCCACTGGCTTTGACTATCAAGCTTGGGCTCAGGGAAAGGAATTCCATGCTGGAGATAAGCTTGGTATTAATTAGCTAGCTACATTAATGTTATCCTATAATTAATAAAAGCGCATGCATTTATATTATTTCATTTGTTAGATATAAAATTAACAAATTAAAATATTATATCCACACCAAAAATTAATCGCTAATTTAAATTAATAATTATATATTTGTATATAAATATATGTGTGTTATTTAAATTATTTTTAATATATATTTTATATTTTAATATACATTTTATATCATTAATTAATTTAATAACTAATTTTTTGTGCACTTATAATATCGTCGTAAAATTAATTATATATTTCTATATATGTCTAGCTTAAGTTTTTAAAAGAGATAATTCATAATATGATACAGTATTCAAGTACATGAAAGGAAAGCACAATGTGATGAGAGTGAATGGTACTGGCTTCCAACAATGTGCTGTGCCACCAGATTCATCAACTCAAGGCTTTACCACTGGAAATGATGTGATTGTTCTTTCATCCCCAGGAAGAAAATGGTATATTTGTGGTATTAGCAACCATTGTGAGAATGGTAAAATGAAGGTTGCAATAACTGTTCAACCTCAAATTGGATTTGGGGCACCAACATCTTCTCCCAACCCGACCCCAACCCCAATTTCCGCTGCAACAGGAACCTCTCCTATTTATTCTTCTTGGATAGTGATAATTTTTGCTCTCCTCATAGCAATTATGTTCTAGATTATTCTAGAACTTTGGCTAGTATGAAAATTGATATTTTCATTGTTCCATTATTTTTTTATTTAATTGTGTGCATTATATTGATCGTGATGAGTAATTAAATTGAATTTCAACATTACTGTATCTTTGTTTTCTACATAAGAATGGTTACACTTATTTTTAAAAAGAGAAAATTTCTGAAAGTAAGGTCATGGTAATACATACAAACATGGACTATTAGTTGCTATATTAAACAGAATCAGAAATAATCGCTTATATAATACGTATGAAGTCACATGGCATTCTAGTCACTACGAAAAAAAAAAAGGTCTATGGTCACGGTAAAAAACCGTGATCATAACTAGTAAAAAGGGTGACCATAGATTTATAGTCACGATTTTGGACCTATGGTCACGGTTTTTTACCGTGACCTATTCTCTCATGGACATAGATCTATAGTCACGGTTTTTTTATTTATGGTCATGGTTTCTATGGTCACAGTTACAATTTTTAAATTCTGACACTTTAGGCCATGTTTTTTCACCGTGACCATAGGTTAATCTATGGTCACGCATAAAAACCGTGACCATAGCCTCTATGGTCACCCCTCCTGAAAACCGTGACCATAGCCTTATCTTAACCGTGACCATAGCCTCTATGGTCACCCCTCCTTAAAACCGTGACCATAGACTTAAAACCGTGACTATAAATCCTTTTAGGTCACCCTTTTTTGAAAAAACGTTATCATAGATTCTTTTTTGTCACCTCAAAAAATCGTGACCATAGATCATCTTTAAATCACCTCCAAAACTATGACCATAGACCTTTTTAGGCCACCCTTTTTTAAAAATTGTAACCATAAGTACTCTATGATCACCATTTTTTTAAAAACTGTGACCATAACTTTTTTTTGTCACGGTAAAAAATCATGACTATAAACCCTTTATGGTCACGATTTTTTACCGTGACAAAAAAACCGTGGCCATAGACCCAAAATGTTATAGTGAGTAAAAAAAATGTGAACCAAGTCAAATGAGTATATTAGACATTAATCAACTTAGGAATAAGAATATAGGAAGTCGCGGAATTATACCATTTTCTACTTCAACCGCAAGCACGGACCCAGTAATAACAATGTGGAGGCAATGTTTTCAATTTTTTTTTTTAAATAGTTATATATAATGTGCTTTCACTTTAAATTTTAAATGATTCAATTATAAATAAATTAAATTTAATTGGTCAAAATTTTAAATTTATTTTTTTATTTCTCTATTATTTTGACTATTATTTAACCTAATCAAATTTAGTTTTTGTGCTATCATTTCTTTATTCTCTCAAACCCTCTTCTTATTTTTATATTTTCAACTTTCTTTTTCTATTCCTTATCTAGTGGTCATTTTCTTTTCATCAAAAGATAAATTTCAAATTTTCCATGGATATTTTTTTTATATAGTTCTCCATAACTCTATGTATCTTCCAATTTCATTGTTTCTCTTTTTTGATATTTTCAGTTACAAATTTTAGTTCAAACAAATATAATATAGGTATTAATTTAGTATTTTATTCTCTTCATGACTTTATATATTTTATTTTATTATCAATTTATTCATCCTTATTACTTATTTTTTCATCTTTTGTTCTATTATATGTACCTATATTGCATATAAAATTTTAAAATGAAATGATTAATATACTAATTTAGAATATGTACGTTATCCCTATAACATCGGATGAACCGCGTTATACCTCGGCACGTAGACCCACATTTAAAAATCAAACGACTCTATCCTAACAAACTTCTCCCTACGATCTCGCCCCAAAGTCAGCCACGAAGATCTCAACTCAGGCCGATGACTCATTCAATACCAAGCAATCTATAAAACAGGAGCAAGGTCGACAAGGGTCGGTAGATCATTTAACACCAACTCACTGATTATATACTCATTTTTTCTAAGTGATTCTTCACTGACTTGAGCGTCAGAGTCCTTTTTGTAGGTACCACGCTTGGGTCCGAGTTCACGAGGATACTCCCAGTTTAGATCGAGTTGTCAGGTGCTCCGGATTAACATAAGACCGACGTATAGCTCAAAAAAAATATCCTTTCCAGAACATTTGGCGCCCACCATGGGGCCGAAGTTATTCAAATCTAACCCTACATACATCTCGCTTTAGTTTCTCTCTACAGGATCATGGCCGAAGAGGTTATATCCGCAACTCTTCCTCCTACTAACGAAGAGCTAGTAATGATGAATGCTACCCTCTTGGCGGAGGTCAGGAGAATGGCCGACCTCCTAGAAGCATCTCAAAACGGGAAGTCCAACACAGAGGACCCTAAGAGCGCCACTTCAAACGGAGCGTCACCTCTAGACTCGGGCTCCCAAGAGGTCACCCCACCTAAAGAAAGGCTGACGATAGACAATCCCTTCTCATAGAAGATTGTCAATTTCCAGATGCCAAAGAATTTCGTTCTCCCCACAACACTTAAGTTGTATGAAGGGTTTGGGGATCCCCGTGTACATATTAAAAAATTCCAATCCATGATGTTCTTTAACGGTGCCTCTAACCCTATACTCTGTCGTTCTTTTCCAACTTATTTAGATGGTGCTGCTTTACTTTAGTTTTCTAAAATTGCTACCGGTTCGATCTCTTGCTTTGAAGAGCTAGCAAGGTCCTTCATAAACTATTTCGTGGTCTTGAGAATATATGTGCACGAATTTGATTACCTCAGCACTATTAAACAAGGACAGCATGAGATCCTGATGGACTATATGACACGATTCACCAAGGCAACGATGAAAATCTCGGACCTCGATCCCAAGGTACATCTGCACACACTGAAGAGCGACCTTCGCCCAAGGAAGTTCCAAGAGACCTTTGCTGTTACCAAGCCAAAAACATTAGAGGAATTCCGAGAAAAAGCGGCGGGTCAAATGGAGATCGAGGAACTCCACGAACCTCGACATATGGAAAAACCAAAATTTCACCGAGACGAAGAAAGACAACCAAGGTCTCACACCAGCAGGGAGCCTAAGAAGCCCTTTAAGTTCGCTCCCAAATTCGACTCCTACACCAAGTTCAATACCAAAAGAGAGGACATCATCAAAGAAATGCTACACAACAAACTAATAAAACCGCCGAGTAAAGCAGGCACATATCAGGATCAAAAGTATGTAGACAAAAGCAAACATTGCACATTTCACTAGAAGTACAGCCATACCACTGACGAATGCGTAATAGCCAAGGACTTACTAGAAAGGCTAGCAAGACAAGGCTTACTGGACAAATATGTCACTTCCAAAAGTCAGAAAGAAACAATAAAAGACACTGACAAGTCGAGCACTAGCTCCAACCACAAAGAAAAAGGAGCTTGGTATGGGCCAGTCGAAACCCCTGCCTCTAAAGGGATAATAAACTACATTTCAGGTGGCTTTGCAGGAGGAGGAGCAACAAATACAACTAGGAAGAGAAGCTACAGAGCCATGATGACAATGGAAGGGTCTCGGCCAAGGACACAAACCTCGGCTCCAGCCACCAAGATCACTTTTGATGCATCCGACTTCAAGTTTCACAGTCCAAACCTCGACGATCCAGTGGTACTCTCGATACACATAGGATAATTGATAGTCAAAAAGGTCCTACTCAACTCAGGAAGTAGCGCCGACGTCTTATTCTATTCCACCTTCAAGAAAATGCAACTCAGTGACAAATCACTACTACCATTGCCTGGAGAATTAGTAGGGTTCTCTGGGAAAAGAGTTCCCGTATCAGGTTATGTATGGCTGAGAACAATGCTAGGGGAGTTTCCAAACTCAAAAACCCTAGATATTCAATTTTTAGTAGTTGATTGTGCGAGCCCCTATAATGTTATTTTGGGACATCCGTCCCTTAACTCTTTTGGAGCCATTATTTCTATAGTTCAGCTTTGTGTTAAGTTTCCTGTGCATGATAACATAATAGCAGCAGTCCATGCAGACTACAAAGAGGCTAGGAAATGTTACAATGCGGGTTTGAAAGTTACCCCAAAGAAGACTGTTACAAGAATCCATTTTGTTCACAACTTGGAAAGCATTCCAACCTTGGCCGAGCTAGATCCAAGGGCCAGCAATAGTCGTCCTGCCCCAACGGACGACCTAGAAAAGGTACAACTTGGGAAATCAGACAAGTTTACTAACATCGGCTCTATTTTCTCTACAAGAACAAAACAAAATCTTATTGAAACATTAAAGTCCAAATCCAACCTATTTGCATGGACTCCTGCTAACATGCCAGGGATCGATCCGAACTTTATATGCCACAAGTTAGCAGTCAATCCTAACACCCGACCTATAAGACAAAAGAAACGAAATCTGGGCACAGAAAGAAGAAATGCAGCAATAGTAGAAACACATAAATTACTTGATGCAGGTTTCATCCGAGAACTTCGTTTCTCGTCATGGCTAGCAAACGTGGTAATGGTTAAGAAGAGCTCGGGAAAAGGGCGCATGTGCGTGAACTTTACAAATCTAAACAAAGCCTGTCCAAACGACTCATATCTGCTACCGAATATTGACAAACTGGTAGACGACACCTCAGGGTATCAAGTGCTAAGTTTCATGGACGCCTATTCCGGTTACAATCAAATACAAATGCACCCTGATGACGAAGAAAAAATAGCATTTGTAACTGATCAAGGTAATTTTTGTTATAAAGTCATGCCTTTCAGACTAAAAAATGCAAGAGCAACCTATCAGAGACTAATGGACAAGGTCTTCAAAGATCAAATTGGCCGGAACATTGAGATATACGTTGACGACATGGTGGTCAAGTCAAGCTTGGAACAACAACATGAGGCCGATCTTAATGAGATTTTTCAGCAACTCCGAAAGTACAATACGAGACTAAACCCAGAAAAATATGCATTTGGAGTACATGGAGGTAAATTCCTTGGATTCCTACTGACAAACAGGGGGATAGAAGCCAACCCCGACTAGTGTCAGGCCGTGATAAACATGCAATCACCTCGGTCAATCAAAGAAGTACAACAACTCAAAGGTCGCCTAGCAGCCTTGTCCCGATTCTTGCCGGTAGCAGCTGCCAAGTCACATCACATCTTTAACACCTTGAGAAAGGCCGAAAAGTTCCTTTGGATAGACGAATGTGGAAAAGCCTTCGTCGAATTCAAAAACCTCCTCGGTTCACCACCTATCCTCAAGAAGCCACAACAAGGTAAACCCTTTTTTGTATTTCTTTCAATTTCAACTAACATGGTTAGCTCTGTGCTTGTAACAGAAACAGGGAAAGAGCAACACCCAGTATATTATGTGAGCAAAGTATTACAAAATGCCGAAACAAAGTACCCGACAATAGAAAAATTAGCATTCGGCTTAGTCATCACAGCTCGGCATCTGTGACACTATTTTCAGACACATCAAATAATAGTTCGGACCGAACAACCCCTACGTCAAATATTATCAAAACAGACCTAGCAAGTCGACTCACGAAATGAGAAATAGATCTCTCAGAATTCGATATCTCCTACCAATCATGAGGATCCCCTAAAGCCCAAGTATTGGCCAACTTCATTTCAGAATTTACCAACACAGAAGAAATGGCTAAGACATGGAAACTATATGTAGATGGAGCATCGAATGAGAATAGATGTGGAGCAGGGATCCTCCGAAAAGACGACACTGGAGTGCAAGGCGAATAGTCAATCAAATTCCTCTTTGAAACAATCAATAACCAAGCCGAATATGAGGCACTCCTAGCAGGCCAAAGGCTAGCAAAGGAAATAGAAGTAAAAAAACTAAAGGAAGAAAATTGGCGAAGCCTATTTATTCGCTACCTAAGAACTGGAGAAATATCAGAAAACGAAAATTCGAGGTCATTTAGACATAAAGCAAGCCATTACACTATGATGGGAGCTGACCTATACAAACGAGGAAACTCTATACCACTACTAAAATGCCTCGGCCGAGCAGATGCAGAAAATGCCATAGCCGAAGTCAACGACAGAACCTGTAGACACCACACTGGAGGTAGAAGCTTAGCCACAAAAATCCTATGAGCAGAATACTACTGGCCGACGTTATGGGAAGACTGCAAAAATAAGGTACAAAGGTGTGATGCATGCCAGAAATGTGCACCGCTCATTCATAGCCTGGCCGAATTATTACACACCTCAGATGTTAGTTGGCCATTTCACAAATGAAAAATGGATATACTCGGACCGTTCCTGGTATCACCAGGACAGATAAAATTCTTTTTAGTAGCTATTGATTACTTTATAAAATGGATAGAAGCGCAGCCACTTACAAAAATTACGTCGGATAAGGTACAAAATTTGATTTAAAAATTCATTATATGTAGATTTGGTGTACCTAGAGCAATTGTTTCCGATAATGGTAGGCATTCACAAATAAGAAAATTGCTTCATGCTTATCCAATCTGCATATCAAACATTATTTTTCTTTCATCGAGTGTAAGGTCCAGATTTTTAAAAATTAAATAATTAGTTATTTGTGAGTTATTATATTATATTAAGATTTTGTTATTGAATAGTGATGGATCCAAAAAATTTTTAGAGTGGGGTAAAAATATATATACTAAAATAAATTTTGTTAAATATTATTAATTATATGAAAATATAAAAATTAAAAAAAGTTAGTGAATAATTTCATTCTCAAAATACTATTCATTACATATAATTTATAAAAAAATATTTTTTTATTTCTAAAATTTGAATTTAAAATATTTTAATTAAATTATAGATAACTTATTATGCTAACTAATTTTTTTATACATATTTAATAGTAAAAGACTGAATTAATTGACACATTAGCACTTAATAATACACTAATATTTATAATTTGAAACTATAATTATATATAAATACTAAAAAATTAATCTGTATATGAGAAGTATATTTATATAAAATAATAGAAACTAAATTTATAATTTTTTCTTTTTTAAAATAATTAAATTTGTTATATATTTTTAATTTAGTTTTGATATAATGTTAGATGAAAGATTTTATGCATCTGTTTAATTATGTATTGTAATTAAAATATTTTGTTATTATTATTTCTAAAAATAAAAAATATATTCTGTTCTGGAAATGATATTCTTTCCGAGCTACACGTCGGTCTTGCGTTAAATCCGGAGCACCTGACAACTCGATCTAAACTGGGAGTATCTTCGTGAACTCGGACCCAAGCGTGTGTACCTGCAAAAAGGACTCTGACGCTCAAGTCAGTGAAGAACTACTTAGAAAAAATGCGTGTATAATCAGTGAGTTGGTGTTAAATGATCTGCCGACCCTTGTCGACCTTGCTCTTGTTTTATAGATTGGTTGGTACTGAATGAGTCATCGGCCTGAGTCGAGATCTTCGTGGCCGACTTTGGGGAGAGATCGTGGGAAGAAGTTTGTTAGGATAGAGTCGTTTGATTTTTAAATGTGGGTCTACGTGCCGAGGTATAACGCGGTTCATCCGATGTTCTAGGGATACCGTACATAGCCCCCAAGCTTGACTTGAAAAACGTAGTTTTAGCAAGTTGAGCTTACCTTGTGTGGTTATACCTCGGTATTTAACGGCAAATATCGTAGCCCCCAAGCTCAATGCGCGTTGCTGCTACTTCAAGCTTGGGTTTTATTTTATTTTTTATGATCATTATTTAGATATGTAACGGGTTTAAAAAAGAAAAAAAAATTGGTTTTGAATAATTGTTTACCTTGTTAACTGGGATGCAATAATTTTCTTGGCCAATTGGGATACGGACCGTTTGCATTGGGCATGTGAACAGTTTTGGTTGTTTACTTTCCACTAAATTAGTGGATTGCAATTAAATATTATTGCCGTTTTCTCGTTGGGAAGAAACACAACGCACGACTCAAGCCACTTTTACTTAAGTGGGGAAAAGGACATGTCTTCGAAAGGTTTGTCTTCTCCCTTTCTTTGTCTCAGTTTCTTTGAAAAAATGGTTAGAGAAAAGAAAAAAGACAAGGTCAAAGTAGTTGAAGTGAACAAGGAAATCCCTACCATTGTGTGCATGTTGATGTGAAGACTCGTGCGTCACCATATTGTGATGTCGAGTCGCTTCGTGAGCTGGAGGCTCTGAAGCTTGCAAGGGAGGGGTCGGGGTCTGTGTTGAACTTCTCTCATGTACTAGTGAGGAGAGAGTTTGCGAAAGGAGAGGAGATTGGGAGTATTTCTACATGTATACCCCTTGCTTTACTGAGTTGCATGTGAAATTTCCTACTATGATTTCGAATGTAAAGTCTTGACTCAGCTTAATTGTATCCCTTGGCAATTACACCCTAATTCCTGGGCGTTTTTGCGTGCGTATGAATTTTTGATGGATTTTCTGGAGTTTTCCACTTCTCTAAATATTTTTTTCTTTATTTCAATCGAAGGGGGGTACAGAAGGGCCTTTGAGTTTTTCTCAGTAGTTTTCCTGGACGTTTCATTTTCCTTTTGTATAAGTCTTCTTTTAAGAACTTTAAGTCATTGTTTGTAAATGTTCAATCTTTAGAGACTGAGTACCCATTTTTATTTAGATTGTGAACTGATAGAGAAATATCTTCTGTATTGGTGCTACGAGCCAATGCAGATTCTTGAGGTTGCTGAGAGGAGTGAGAAAGAAAACCTCTTTTTAGACTTTCTAATTGAAAATTTTGCTGTTGGTGAATGCTTGTCTATTCCTGATTTGTTACGTTTTGAGAAGGAGAATGATAGAGAAGGGTTGAAAGCATATATAGGTAAACATCAGCCTGTGTTTTTATTTTTAATGATTTCTGATTGTTGGGGTGTAGCTACCTTTTCTTGTAGGTGGACGAGTGCCTCACCTGAACACTTCTCGGCTTCAATCCTTTTTGAGTTGGAAAAAGGAAAAAGTTGGTAGTGGTTCCGGAGTAGTGAAAGAAACTGGTGGGGATGCTGCCCACTCTGCTGCTCAGTGTTCTATATCTTTTAAGAGGAGGAGAGATGAATCAGATAAGTCTTTGGAAGTCATATCCGAAGAAGGTATGGAAGTCGTTGTTGGTGATAAGTCGGTATTTGAGAGACAGAAAAGACTTCACGGGTTTATTGACAGAGTGAATCTCTAATCCCTTTGGAGAGACTAATTTCCTATTGGTGAACTTGCTGCGAGTTTCCCATTATCCGGGAGATATGCGGCTGACTCGGCGAACTGGTGTAGAAGGAATGGGGAAATTTATCCAGGTTAGCGAGTTTTTGATTTTGTAAATTTGTTTTTGATCTGGACTTGTCATTGATTAGTTGTTATGTAGATTGTGGCTTCGCGTTTGTTATGTGTTGGTCGTGCAACTGAGTTGTTGGGAGCGGAGCAGTAGATTGCTGTGGACAAGGTGGTTAGCTTGGAACGATCCTTGAAGGAGAGGGATGACGTAATTGTTGACGTAACTGCAAAGATGAAAAGTGGGGAGGAGGAAATTGCGAAACTTTAGGATCAGATATGTCTTCTCCAAGCCGAGATTAAGGAGAATGACAAAACCAAGGGTGAGATGACATCCCGGATTCATGAGCTGGAGGAGGAGGGTCTTGAAATATTTGCTGCAGGATTTGACCATGCTGTTATTCAGGTTACTCTGTTTTCTCCCAAGTTTGATGTCGAAAGGCTTGATGTGACGAAGATTGTGATTGGTAGACAGCTTGTGGAAGATGAGTCAGGCGAGGGTCATGCTGAGAATGTTCCTCCCCCCTCTTGAAGAAATTGTTAATATTTATAATTTGAAACATATGAGTATGTTTGTTTGGTATTATAGCTTGTGGAAGATGAGTCAGGCGAGGGTCATGCTGAGAATGTTCCTCCCCCTCTTGAAGAAATTGTTAATATTTATAATTTGAAACATATGAGTATGTTTGTTTGGTATTGTAGTTTGGATATCGATACTTAAGACGGTTATGTTTTGAAACACTTGGACCGACGTATGGTGTCAGATTTTACTTTTATGAATATTTTAGATATTTGTTGCATATATATGAATGCGATTTCCAACTTTTGTTTTGTTGGTTCGATATTAATGATTGTCAAAGAATAATTTGCTATAATAATCGGGAAGAGAAAAAAGATTAGATTTTTGTATGCGTGAAAGAGACCTCTCAGTTGTTGAGACTTGAGAGGTGTGGGGTGGTCAGCCTCGTTAAAACCTGTCCGAGTAAAACTCTCTTTAGGAAAAAACCTCGTGATCAGGAAAAAGAGTACCTGTCCACTCCACCTTTTACAACAAGATATTAACTATGATAGATCTTTAGAGATGAAATATTCCAAGAGTTGGGGAGGGCCATTTCTTCCAACGTTTCAAGGGAATATACTCATTTGACAATGATTTTGGAAACTCAGAAGGGCCTTCCCAATTTGCCGCAAATTTTTCATGTCCTGTTGGTTTCCAAACTTCTCCTATTTGTCTTAGCACCAAGTCTCCTTCTCTTAGAGTTCTTGGTCGTACTTTTTGTTATACTGCCTTTGCATATCTGCTTGTATGGTTCTTTGTCTGAGTTCGGTTAAGCATCGTTCCTTGCTTATTATATCGAGCTCAGCTGACCTAGCTTCCGCATTGGCCTGTTCGTCAAAGTACTCAATCTGAGTAGACCCTTGACTGACTTCTATTGGAGTCATGCAATCCGTGCTGTATACTAATCGGAACGGGCTTTCTTTTGTTGTGGATTGTGGTGTTGTGTTATGGCTCCACAGTATTTCTGGTATGAGTTTGGCTCAGCATCCTTTAGCATCTGTTAATTTTTCCTTTAACGCTTGCAAAATAACTTTGTTACCTGTTACTTTGCGGGTGCTCGATGTAACATCCTAACTTTTAACACGTCATGATCATACCAAAAGTAAGGTGTTACGAACCTGATTTCCTTTATTATAAATTTACTATTGAGCCTTTACGTCGATATCGCGTTTTAGTTTTTGAGAAAAAACCAAAAGAAAAAAAATCTTGTTTTTACTAACTAAAATTACATATCAAGAGATCTTCAAACACTAATATTCACATAATTACTAATAATAATAAGCTCTATACAAATAAATTCAATATAAAACTCGAATACAATTTCTATCCCTCTGTATAAAATAAAATCTAAAATAACAAAGGCGAGAGAATTCTATGAAAGCAACTCAACTCATAACTTAACTCAAATAAAACTAATAACCGTCCGCAGCTTCAAGCTGAGTCTTCGAACCTGTGTCACTGAAAGGGTGGAAGATTTTGGGGTGAGAACATACCACACGTTCTTAGTAGGGAATGGGAATGCAGTAAAAGTAATGAAATAAAGTGCAAATAATTAACTTTACTCAATAAAACTATATTTTTGTCAAACCCTTTGAAAATACTCTTGGTTTTACTTTAGCTAACTAATTACCTCTTTTTAAAATTTCTAAACTCACAATAAATTTTAAATATAAAACTAGTCACATTATCCGTCTCTCAGCCACATAGTTAATCCTCAGTCAAATGTCAATTCGTAATCACTTTAATACATTCACAAACAAATAGTACAAGCAAGAGATTCAATTCAATGTACAAGCAAGTCACAACAAGACAAACAGCACAATCATAAAGAAATAAGACAAGCAAGCACAATCAAATACAAATGTGCAAACAACATGATGCATGTCTATCCCTAACACAAGCCATGAGCTCATGTGTCGGTTACCTACCCGCTCCCGACATTACCCGGGCACAAGTCCCAGATATCGCTTTCCAGATGCATACAGTGTGCTTATAAGTCGTACGGCTATGCCGCATACATTGTAACTTTAAGTCGTACGGCTAGGCCGCATAGAGTGTGACTTTTCAAATCAATAAATGTACATCTGGAAAATAGTTCTTAGTGTGTGGGCGTCCCTACTTTACATTTGGCACTAAGGTCCAAACAATGTCACATATGCTCTCTTGTCGCAGACATTTCTTTAATTAATATATTCCTTTAATCTTTGTTTTTTGCTCTCTTGTGGTAGAGATTCCTTTCATTATCTCTCTTTCCTTTACTTTTCCTTCTTCTTCTTTTCTTTTTTATCATACCGAGCTTAAAACATAACTTAAAGCAAAATCCCTTCTTAAAAGATTGAATCTAAAATATTATACTTTTCTTAATAAACCGAATTGAAAATAAAGCTCTTTTCATAATAAATAGAAATCAAATAATATTCTTAAATCAGATTTGCTTTTAAATAACACTTTAAATAAATTTTTAGAGTTTTATAAAAATTTCGGCAGCATTTCCTCTAAAATTTAGACTATGCCACCCTTCCAGGATCCCAACTAAATCATTTTCGATTCTCAAAGATCATCCTTGATAAATCAGACATTCCAAATCCAATACCAAATCATTTTAAGAAATAAGCCTGTAAATCATATTTTTAATACAAAGTTTGCTTCTTAACGTAAATACATATTTAAATAAGGTTTTCAAAACAAAATCACTTTTGGTATACCCTTACAAAAATTTGGACAAAACATCCTCTTAAAAATTAGACTTTAACATCCCTCCGGACTCCATCATTTTCTCAATAGTCAACCTACTTTATTTCAGTTTAGTAACCAACGATTCACTTTAACATTCAATACAACAATATCCAATCAAGCTAGCATATTCAATTAACAATAATTTTCAAACCAGCTTGCAACAGAGCCCACTATCATCAAATAAATCTCAGATAAACAACCAAACCAAGAAATTAACCTGACTAAAAATTTCAGCAACAACACAATCTCAATCCAAACTCAATTCATGTTTCAGTTTAACAAACAACACCAATTAAACACCATTCAAAATCACAAATCAACAAATCTTCATCAATTTGTAATACTACACACTTATGAATTATTTGCAATTATTCAATAAGCTTTATAAGCATTCTTAAATTAAAATATTTAATTTTAAAAACAAATCTCCTATCTCAGTACGAAATCAAAGTCAACGAAAATTTCGGAGAAACTTTTTGATCGAGCTGATGAAGAAGAAAACGTCAGAAATCACCTGTGTCTTCTAGAACTCTAATTGGCCGAACTCAAAGGAAAGAAGAGCTACGTCACCGTCAACCAGACAAAAATAACGCCAACATATAGAAAAAGAGGATACAAACATTTATATCGAATTAGATTTTTATTGAAATTATGGATCACAAGAAATCAAGGCCGAAAGATCAAAGGAACTTGTATTCTCTTTCTTTCTCTCTCGGTCAATTTTCTTTCTCTTATTCCCTCATATTGATTCGGTGATACAAAGAAGCAAATGAAGTAAAGATGATTAATGTATGTGTCATGATTATATATATATATATATATATATATATATATATATATATATATATATATATATATATATATATATATATATATATATATATATATATATATATATATATATATAAAGTAAGTTTACATGCAAGCCACGTTTGCTTTCTTTATCTTTACTTTCTTAATCCTTAATTTCCTTAAGGCTTCGGCCAAGGGATGATAACAATAACAATAATAATAATAATAATAATAATAATAATAAATTTAAATTTTTTCTATTAAAATAGTTTTTAATAAATAAATCAAATTAATAGAATAAAGTATAATTAAATTAAATTTTAATAATTATAAAATTCTATTTAATTATTTTTTTTAAAAATAATTTTTCAACCCCAAATATATACATTGGATTTGGCTTTAGACAAGGAATCTACCTTACACTCTTGAGAAATGTGGAAATAATTATTGCTCGTTGATCTTTTTAATTTCTTTTTTAAGAGTATTAAACTAATTAATAATGAAGCATTGAAAATACGGACATGAAAAATTAAAAAAAAAATTAGTTTCAAATATATTCACCGATCTAAACAATTAAATAAAAGATGAACTTATCAATTTTAAATTGAGTAATATTACAACATCAACAAATTTGACCAATATTTGGTCAAATCCTAAACATTAAACACTAAGTTATAAACTCAAAATTATAATTCTAATAACATAAAAAAAATATTAACTTAAAATATTAACTAATACTAGTATATATTTCCGTATCCTGCACGGGATAATACATAAAATTATATAAAAAAAATTTTATTAAAATTTAAATGAAAAAATTTATGTAATTATTATTATTATTATAAATATTTTACAACTTAAAAATATTAAAAATAATTAATATTTATTTTAATCAATTTGGATTGAATGAATGGTCATCTCATTTGTCCATTTAAGCAAGTATTTAAAGTTAGAATATCGCCTTATATATGTATAACAATCCATTAGTTAGCGACAGACTCTTAATAAATAGAGCATCAATACGTGGTGGATTAATCATCGACTTGCCGAGTTAGGAAATCTGTAGAAAAAAATTGTATTTATCTTTAAAATAGATTAATTTTCCATTAATAGCAATACTTATGGACTTTTGTTTTGTTGAAATTTACTTGGGACAATTTTATTTGTTGGTATCATCTTCATTCTTGAAGTCAAAATAATATGATCAGCATTGTTACTTGTTAAAACTTCACATTTTATGAAATGATTTCTAAATTTTCAAATTCATAAACTTATGTCATTACAAAAGTTATTAGATCGATCGATTAATATTTCTTGGTAACATAGTGTACCGAAATACCATCGTTGAGTATTAGTTAGTGTGAAGAGAAACCAATAACAACTTTTGTTATTCAATATATAATTTATTCTATTGAAAAATAAATTAATATTTTCTAGACTTGTAAATACATTTTTTTTAATTTCTTATACTATTTTATTTGACAATATTTACCATTAAAAAATAGCAAATGACCATACTATTTTACAATATATATGATGTATAAAATAATTTCTTATCCTGAAATTAATTTTGGTTAGTGAGATAAAATTTAAAATATTTTTTATTTTCTTACTCAAATTTAAATTTAAATTTAGAATTGATTAACAACTCATTTTTTAATTTCAATAAAAAATAAATTAGTTCGATACAAAATATTGAGCATTTAATAATTTTAATCATTTAAATTTTAATTACCAAAAATTGTATTAAAAATTAATTATAAACTTAATAATCGATATATATATATATATATATATATATATATATATTAGTACGTAAATAATAATATCCAATGTATTAATTATTTATTTTTTTGACAGAATTAATGTATAATCTATCGAGGATTGAGTTATTATCCAAAATTTTTTTCATAAACTTTGTAATATGTGAAATAGTGATCTTATTTTTTATTATTATTTAAAAAATTCTTCATAATTTTTTAATTATGTAATTAACTTAATTCATAACCTTTATTATTGCTTTTATACTAAAAAAATATCAATTTATATTATTTACATATTTTTCACTACTAATAAATAAATAAGTATTTGCACTATTATACTTATTGTCCTAGATAATGACTTAAATTACATATTTTGTATGTTAAATAATATTTTATATGTTAAATTTATTAAATATTAAGATAAAAAAATTGTTCAATAAATTATATAAACAGTCATTACAGAAAAGAAAAAAAAATTATATATCATATATAATAATCCTTGATATATATATATATATATATATATATATATATATATATATATATATATATATATATATATATATATATATATATATAGTGTCATGTATATATTAAGATTATCTATTTTAATTATGTGAGTAATTATTGTTATTTTTATTTTTTTGTTACATTAGAAAATAATATTTAAAACTAAAAAAGTGATAATTAATTTTTTTTAATTTGAATTCAAAAATATCTTATAAATATATCCAACTTTTATATATACTAAGTGTTATAATATTAAATAGTATAGTATTTGCTATAACAATGACTTAAAATATTAATCCAAGATATATTTGGGTCTAGTAAGACTTCAATGCAAGCAAAATCAACTAAAATCCATTGTTAGGGTCCCAAATTCGACTTAGATTCATTACCTTAAATGCCCAATGCAGATAAAGTCCACGTGTCCCCTCTTAAATCGGCTCAGATTGGATTCCGTTGCTAGTTAGATATGGTAATGAGTACTCAGGGGAGCGTGAGAAGCCCCTTTCCCATCCCTCACTCCTATTTAAAAAAAATGCCTCGTTCCTTCTCTATCATTGCAAGTTCCTATTTAATTACCCTTTAGGGACACAGATCTCCTCGGGTATCTACGAATATTCTTTGAAAACTTTTGAAAAAAATTAACACAAAAAGACATAATATAATAATCATAAAATAATCGATTTAGTATAATTCAACACAATTTATAACATATTCGTTATGAAAAATAATATTTTAAAAGAAGAAAATATAAAAACATATTCCAACATAATAACATAATATAATTTTTTGGGACGATACTGAGCGACGTAGTGACGGACTTGAGAGGCAGAGAAAGTGAATTAGAGAGAGAGAGGATCGAGGCTGAGAATGAGTCTGAAAGAAAAAGGAAGAATTTGAATTGGAGGCAGAAATTAGGGTTACTAAATTCAAGAAATGGATTTATGTATATATAAATCAGGATAAATTAATAATTTTATATTCCCATATATTTAATAGGTTCTATAGGACAGGTACTTATGTCCATGTTCTCATTAGGGTGACAAACAGAAAAGTCTACCCTGTCTTGCTAAAAGCCCGCCATCTGGAAGGCTAGTCTGCCCCACCTCGCCTAGTAAGGTGGTCTTGAATTTCTCTCCCGCTCCGCCTAATGGTACGCTGGCGGATTGGCGTGTTCTCCTTTTTTTATAAACCATTAAATATTAAACAATATATATAATTTCACAACAATTTTAATAAGTTTATAATTTCTAAAAATATAAAAAAAATTATAATTTTTAAATTCACACACATTAAAGTCTTTATAATTATAAATATTTAATAAATATAATTATAAACCAAATTTATTGAAACAAAATAATAAAACCAACATTGTCCAAAGCAAAATAAATATTGTCCAAAATATATAATTAAACATCTTCAAGTTTATAATCAATCAAACATAAAACATAATCCAAAATATAACTTAGAATATCTTCAATTATCATCTTCGTCCTTTTATAGATCAATAACATCATAAAAATTTATAAAAAAATGGTCCTGACAAAATAAAAGCTTGGCCCAGCGGGGAAGCCTGCCCTGCCCCGTCGAAGCCTGCCAAATCCCATGGATTAGGCGGTGCGGAGTAGGCAGGCTTTTTAAATTTGGCAGTCTTAAATTTCCAACCCAACCCGCCTTTTGGTGGGTTATGCGGGTCAATCCAATGGGTTTCGCCCCGTTTACCACCCCTACTCCCCATCTATTTTCGTGTGGCAGGTCGTGAGGATTTCACGAGTCCCCATCTAGTCCCAAGACGCGAGTAATCCCTGCAAATACCCGTTTTGGCTGTTTTTGTGATCATCCCTATTGCAAGCATTCATTGGTTCGTGATGTGGAGCTATTCTAGCCATTCAATAAATTCTCAGATAATCAAAGTTAAGGTTATATCATTTTTATAAAGTCACATATATCCTTGTTATAACAATATTAATAGAAGATAAATGGATAAACACTAAACTATTGTTTGGATATAAGATGGAAAATAAGAGGAAAGACAATGGAAAGAAAGAAAATAAGAAGAAAGAAAATGGAAAGAAAAGTATATTTTTGTATGTGTTTTTTAGATGAAGAAAAAATGAATGGAAAGAAAATAGAGAAAATTTTTCTTTTTCTTAGATGGAAGGAAAAGTAAGAAGAGAAAAAATTATAATAGAGTAAAATTATATTAATATTTTTATATATTATATATAAATTATAATTCAAATGGTAACTTTATATTTTTACCCATATTTGCACTTCTGCATCAGTTTTCTTCGCAACTTTGAAGAGAAAAAAATTACATGAGCTCCATATACACTTTTATGTTTTCCATTCAATTTCTTTGTTGATCCAAACAATGAAAAATTTACTTTTTCGTCCATTTTCTTCTCCAGCATTTATTTCTCTACAAATTCTTCTAATCCAAACAATGCATAAGTAAGTCACATTTTTCAAATATATAACAATAACTAATATCACATATTAGATTAATTTATGTTGATAAACCAAAGTCACCCCAAAATTATTTGAATCTCTCAAACTCAAAAACATTACCTGGTTGTCTCCATTTATATTTCTATATAAATCGAATTTAATGAATTCAAATTAGGGTACTAAGTAGTAAATCGAATCTATAGGATTCAAATTACTTGACATTGTGATTCGAAAGTAAATTGAATTCAAAGAATTCGAATTATGTCATCTCCTACTAAATCAAATCTATAAATTTCGATTTATATGGTCCATGCTAAATCGAAGTAATAAGGTTCAATTTATACTCACTTAGTAGCAATCCAGGTCATTATAAATCAAATCTCCTTCATTCGATTTAGTAGTGATATGACTGTTACAATCTGAAAATATAACTCGGCACTGTATGTTACTACGAAAACACATAATTCGAACTCCATAAATTTGATTTACATAGATATGTAAATTGAGACATGCACATTGTAACACCCTAATTAACCCAAGCCTTAACTCGCATCGTAAAGCAAGTGTTAATCAAAGGTTACGACAGTTCTAAACTTTTACATATTTTATATAGAAGGAATTGAGTAATAACTAGAAGCCTGATGAACAATGTAGCTCAAATTATGGATTTCAAAAGCGCAAAACGTACTAACGAAGCTACTGACTTAAAGCATAAGGAAGCAAGTATAGAATAAAAAAACATCATAGTATAATAGTATTATCATAAGACACAAGCCACGACTTGCGGAGTTTAAGCCGGCTAGCCATATACAGACCATGTATGAAACCAAACAGTAAAATAGCTTATACAAGTTTTGTTCTCTCAATACGAGCCTCTAGGCCAAAGTAAAATACAAAAGTGAGAGACATGTGTATATAATAAATCAAAAGGACTCCAAAAGATATCCAAATCCTTCACTCCTGTCACCAATCAGACAACTCACCGAGGTGGGTTGCGACCTGCATCTGAAAAACACAACAGAATATGGTATGAGAACCGGATGTTCTCAGCATGGTAACAGTTCTCAGTGATGTAGGATATAAGACCCCGGGACACCAAAGGCAATCCTAGACTCCTTATCCATCACAAGATTCAAGCTTAAAGCATTCTAAAACAAATAAGCATAATATGTAATTTCTCAATACAACTTAAGCCTTAGTACCATAAAAGGATAATCTATCTTAGGGGATTTCTACTCTAATCAAACACCGCTGTCCCACAGCCATCACCAACCGACCCGCCATGCGACCCCATCGCCACCGCCTTCCGAACCTTTTCAATCCCAATAAAAGCACAGGTATATACAATACAAGTAAAACACAAGTAGAGGCATAGATAGCAATTAATACAATTAGCAATTAGACATATTATACTGATAGGGGAAACCAATATCAAGTCGACAAAGCATACAAACAAGTAGAAAATGCATATGATGAATGCTTGCCCTACTGGCTGTGATATCACATTGTCGGTTCAACTGCCAACCCGACACATCTCCATGGAGATGTTGCCCTTCGGATTCATGGTGTGGGAACCCCGAGATATAGTGCTTGGATCACTGTCCAGGATTTTGCGCCTGCACGCTCTGATGATCCGAAGGGATGCGAGCGGGATCTATTGCCTCTGACCTCGCATCTAATCGCAAACGGGACGAACCACCGTCCTTACGCCGCCACCGCTACCTCGACAGGCGGGATCCAACCTCGGCCCCTGCCGGGCGCATAGAGTCTTATAATCTCAATGAAAACTGGTACAGTGGTTTTCAAAACATTTTTAGCACAAGATGGGTCCATTACTTCGTTCAGAGTCCTCGACTCCTTTCAACCACTGTTCATGCACATTTCAGTTCCTTGATTTCGCATCTCATCCATAAACCATTCATCACACATCATCAAACCTTCCCCAGTACAACAGAAACCTAGTTCTCCGTTTGCTAATTTTTTTCCAAATAATAGTGTCTCCCTTAAACCATTTCCCAAGTTTGAACACTCAAAAATATATCCAAGAGTCTTAAAAAGGTGTTATAGAAGCTTACAACCTCGTCGGGAAGGTAAATTAGTTGAAAACAAAGCAAAATTTGAGAAACAGGATGTGTGCGTCCGCACAGAGGTGTGCGTGCGCACGCCCAGGAAATTTTTAAAAGTGTGCGTACGCACAGGGGTGTGCGTACGCACAGGGGTGTGCGTACACACAGGTATCAAAACATAAAAGGATCTGTTCACTCGCATAACCTGTGCCAGCGCCCCCAATAGACGAGCCTCCCCAACGTGTGCGTGCGCACAGGTCTGTGCGTACGCACATGTTGCAATTTTCCTATCACTGTGCACGCGCACAAGCTGTGCCAGCACTGCAAGCAGAGCGCCTACCTCTGCGTGTGCGGATTCACGGGTCTGTGCGTGCGCACATACCAGAAAACTCAGAATTATGTAACTTTGCAGAATTTCCAGTTTTCAACACCAATTTTTGAATGATCATAACTTCATCTACAAAATTTCAAATTTTACAAACTTTATACCGATTTAAAGGGTTTTCAAAGATCTTTAATTCTAAACAAATCTCAACAAATTTTGAAAACTGAAGCAAGAGTTATGATCAAATAAAGTTCACCAAAATTAATCTTTTACCCAAAATCACCATTTTCACAATTGCGTTGCAAAACACAACCAATACCAAACCAACCCATTCCCAAACTCCACCTTTCATCAAAATCAATCCTCTATGTCATACCACACCAAAATTACCACATTTTTCTTCACTTTTCCTCATCCACAACATTCATATCAATATATCTCATATATCAAGCTTCATTAACAAATTTCAACTACATTATCAATCATCCAAATCCAAAATCACATTTATCAATATAATCCACTACTCAACCTCATAAAGCATTCATCCTCATCATGTTACTATCAATCGTCATTATCAACTCAAAAATTCATTATTTCATTAAACATCATCATACAACAACATCCAACAACTCATCAACCATTCAAATTCAATCCTATCTTATGGGTCACTAGCCTAAGTGTCCATGAATATTATATACTACATAGAGAAAACCAAAACCATACCTTGGTCGATTCCTAATATAAACCAAATGAGTTTTCAACTAAAATCCAACCACCAATATATCTCCAACAAGCACCAACAAGCTCCAAATTCACAATAATCAAGCTATATACATATAAATCACCACAAAATCAACCTAGGGCTCAACATAAACCAAAATTTTACAAGATTTCAAAGCCTCTTACCTCTCCCAATAGATTTGTGTGGAAAAACCCAAAGCCAAGCAAGGATTAGAGTGAACCTAAACACCAAGAATCACAAAAACTCACTCCATCAATAACCCTAGGTACCCGAAATTTTGGAGGGAAGAACTGGAGAGATTTCGAGTTTATCTCTAGAGTTTCTTAGATGGGTTTTCTAGGGCTCTTTGCAAGAAACGCGTAGCCGCTGACGGCACGCAAATCGGAGCTCTAGAACTCAAGATAAGAGCTTGAGAAGATTGAGGTGATTAGGGTTCCACCTCTTCTTCTCTCTCTCTTTCAAATTCTGAAGTGTGTGTGTGTGTGTTTATGAGGCTAGCGTTCATTAAATGAACTTTTATATATGTTGGACATGGGCCCAACTTGGGCCCGGTTCAACCCATTAGCATTTTTAGCCCGTTTGGCCTAACTTCATACCAGACTTTTAAAATTAACGCCCGGTTTTTCATTTCTACTATTTTCTAAGGTTTATGACTGTTTCTACTTTTTCTCGCACAGCACCAGGCATACTTGAACCGGTTCAACTGGTTCAACTGCCGGTTTGAGATTTTTCACGATTTTTTGCAGAAAACACATTTTTTGACACAGAAAGATCCACTAAGTCCTAAAATGATGTTCAAAACCTCAAATTCTCACTCTAACTCTTTGGAATAAAATTTGGGCAATATAACCACTTAATTAACCAGTTCGATTAATTGCGGTTCTTACACACGTAGCCTTTTTTATTTTGGGGGATATACATAGGTTTGTAAATGGTTTATAAAGGTGATTTACTCCACATATTATAACTTGTAAAATCATAATATTTTGAGAAGTGATGTATAGACAACCTAAATATTGATAATTCTGAAAAATTTTAGAAAAAAATATAAAAAAATTACATGTTGATCCATAAGATTTTTTTTTAAAAAAATTTGTCCATAGTCTATGATTAATAACTTTAAAATTATATATATGTTATTTATTTTATATATTTTTTTAGGGCAAATCACCATAATAAGCCAAGGAGAACAAAAATTTACACAAATCCGCCAAACCAGATTCTGGTTCAAGAATCCACCAAAGCACGTTTCTATGTAGTTCGAAACAGTGCAATTCGAACTCCAAATTCATATAATTCGAATCATGTTGATTCGAACTACGTTGACATGCACACACCCATGTAATTCGAATCCATCTGATTCGAATTACACACTAATAGTAATTCGAATCAGAGTGATTCGAATTACTCCCTAGCACGCAATCCTAATTAATTCGAATTTGACTGATTCAAATTATTCATGGTATAATTTGAATTATGCTGTTAAAAAATTAATAATTTATTAAAAAATTAATAATTTAAAAATTAAAAAAATATATATTTTATTTCATACATTAAAAAAAGGCTAACAAAATATTTAATTACGAGACTTCTTTAAAATATTAATGAGCTATCAATTCGAATTCCATACAATACTCTTTGTCCATTTTTAATAGCTCATGAATATTTTTTATCAAATTTTTTAATAAATTTATTTAAATTATACTACAAAAATATTTTATTCTATGCAAAACAATTTTTAATAAAATGGCTTAAAAAATATTAGGAGTACTATAAAAATTTGTAATGTTCTAATGACTTAGGTAAATACATGCATGTACTCAAATTTTAAATAAAATACTCTACATAGTCAATTTTAATTTAGAAATTAAAAAAAATATTTTATTCCATACAAAATAATTAAAAAATATATTTTATTCTATACAAAATAATTTTTAAAAAAATGGCTTTAAAGATGTTATGAGTACTATAAAAGTTTGTAATATTCTAGTGATTTAGGTAAATACATGATAAAAATATATTTTCTTTAATTTCTAAATTATTATTGATTATGTAGAGTATTTCTTTAATGTCGTAAGTCATTAGAACATTACAAATTTTTATAGTACTCCTAACATCTTTTAAGCCATTTTTTAAATTATTTTGCATAGAATAAAATTTTTTTTGGTATAATTTAAATAAATTTATTAAAAAATTTGTAATGTCCTTCCCATCTTGATCGCAACTTACCTGGCATGAGCCTCAGTCGAGATTTGTAAAGGAGGACTAAATCCCCAGGTTGGAACTCTTTTTTCTTGATGTGCTGATCATGTATAGCCTTCATCTTCTCCTTGTATAGTCTTGAGTTCTCATAAGCTTCTAGGCGAAGGCTCTCCAGTTCTTACAGTTGCAACTTCCTTTCAGCTCCGGCTTTCTCAATTCCCATGTTGCACTCCTTGACTGCCCAAAAGGCTCTGTGCTCTACTTCAACTGGGAGATGGCAAGCTTTTCCATAAACTAAGCGAAAAGGACTCATCCCAATGGGTGTTTTGTATGCTGTCCTATATGCTCAGAGTGCATCTTGTAGCCTGGTGCTCCAGTCTTTTCTATGAGGTTTGACTATCTTCTGCAAGATACGCTTTATCTCTCTGTTTGACACCTCGGCTTGCCCATGGTCTGAGGATAGTATGCTGTCACAACCTTATGAATTATCCCATGCTTCTTCATTAATCCTGTTAGTCTCCTATTGCAAAAATGGGTGCCTTGATCGCTCACGATTGCCTGTGGTGATCCAAAGCGACAAATAATATGGTTTCTCACAAAGGAAACAACAGTGTTAGTATCATCAGTGCGGGTAGGAATTGCTTCCACCCATTTGGAAACGTAATCCACTGCTAACAATATATAAAAATAACCATTAGAATTTGGAAATGGACCCATGAAGTCAATGCCCCAAACATAAAAAATTTCACAGAAAAGCATAATTTGTTGAGGCATTTCATCCCTCCTGGATATATTACCAAATTTTTGGCATGGGAGACAAGATTTACAAAACTCAGCAGCGTCTCTAAAAGGAGTAGGCCACTAGAATCCACAGTCTAAGATCTTTCTTGCTGTTCTTTGAGGGCCAAAATGTCCTCCACTCTCAGATGAGTGACAGGCCTCTAAAATAGACTGGAATTCTGATTGAGGCACACACCGTCTAATTACCTGATCAGCGCCACATCTCCGTAAATATGGGTCATCCCATATATAATATTTAGACTCACTTTTCAGCTTGTCTCTTTGATGCTTAGAAAAGTTTGGAGGAAATGTGCGGCTAACTAGATAATTAGCTACAGGTGCATACCAAGGGACTACCTCAGATACTGCTTGCAGGTTATCAAATGGAAAATTATCATCTATAGGAGTAGAATCATCCTTAACGTGCTCAAGGCGACTCAAGTGGTCTGCTACTAAATTCTGGTTACCACTTCTATCCTTTATTTCTAAATCAAATTCTTGTAATAGTAGTATCCAACGTATAAGCCTTGGTTTGGACTCATTTTTAGCTATTAGATACTTTAAAGCTGCATGGTCTGAATACACTACTACTCTAGTACCAAGTAAATAAGCTCGAAATTTATCCAGAGCAAAAACAATAGCAAGAAGCTCTTTCTCAGTAGTAGTATAATTGGACTGGGCAGCGTCTAAAGTCTTAGACGCATAAGCTATAACAAAAGGATCCTTACCTTCACGCTGAGCTAGCGCTGCTCCTACTGCATGGTTGGAAGCATCGCACATGATTTCAAACGACTGGCTCCAGTCTGGTCCTCTCAAAATTGGAGCTTGAGTCAGGGCGGTCTTCAGCTTATCAAACGCTTGTTTGCAATCCTCACTGAACTCAAACTCAATATCTTTCTGTAGTAATCTGGACAAGGAGAGTGCTACCTTACTGAAGTCCTTTATGAATCTCCTGTAAAAATCTGCATGGCCAAGGAACGAACGGACCTCTCTCACAGAGGAGGGGTAAGGTAAACTCGAAATAACATTCACCTTTGCTGGGTCTACAGAAATTCCATTATTAGATACCACGTGTCCTAGTACAATCCCTTGTTTTACCATAAAGTGACATTTTTCAAAATTTAATACAAGGCTTGTATTAACACATCTATCTAATACTCTAGATAATCCATCTAAGCAAAGGCTAAAAGAATCACCATAAATGCTAAAATCATCCATAAAAACCTCCATACAGTCCTCAATAAGATCAAAGAAAAGACTCATCATGTACCGTTGGAAAGTAGCTGGTGCATTGCACAAGCCAAAGGGCATTCTCTTGTAAGCATAAGTCCCAAAAGGACATGTAAAAGTGGTCTTTTTCTGATCCTCAGGAGCTATATGAATCTGGAAATAACCTGTGTAACCATCTAAAAAACAATAATGTGATTTACCTGACAGGCGATCCAGCATTTGATCAATGAATGAAAGTGGGTAGTGATCCTTACGGGTGGCTTGGTTGAGACGCCTGTAATCAATGCAGACTCTCCAAGCATTCTGAACTCTAGTTGCTATGAGCTCTCCATGCTCATTCTTCACTGTAGTGACTCTAGACTTCTTGGGTACCACTTGTACTGGGCTAACCCATTCACTGTCTGAAATAGGATAGATTATACCTGCTTCCAATAGTCTGGTCACTTCTTTTTTGACAACTTCCAAGATAGTGGGATTCAATCTTCTTTGGGGTTGACGGACAGGTCTCGCTCCCTCTTTTAAAAATATTCTGTGCTCACATACTTGAGGGTTGATGCCTACTATGTCTGCCAAACTCCACCCAATTGCCTTCTTATGCCTCCTCAGTACATCAAGTAGCTGCTCTTCTTGTTGAGAAGTGAGTTCCCTTGCAATGATAACTGGAAACTTCTGCTCATCTTCAAGATAAGCATATTTGAGATGTGGAGGAAGAGGTTTTAATTCCAACTTCTGATCATGGGCAGGCTCTGGATTGTCTGGAGCTTGTGAAAATGCCGAAGTGCCCTCATTGTCAGTTAAGAGGGTCCTCACACTTGGACCTTGTCCAGTGTGCCTCTCTTCTAACTCTTCCTTGTGAACTTCAGCTACAGTTTCATCTATGACATCACACTGGAAGATAGAATGATCTTCTGGAGGGTTGTTTATGACTCCATTCATATTGAAGATTACTATTCGGCCATCTATTTCAAAAGAGTATGTTCCTGAAAAAGCATCCAATTTGAATTTTGATGTCTTCAGGAATGGTCTTCCAAGTAGGATTGATGATGGCTTATTTGAGTCTTTATGGGGCATCTCCAAGATATAAAAATCAGTGGGAAATGTAAGCCCTTTAATGTTCACCAAAACATCTTCAGCAACTCCAGCCACTATAATAATGCTTTTATCTGCTAACACAAAACGAGCTGCCGACCTTTTTAAGGGAGGGAGCCTCAAAATATCATATATAGACAAAGGCATTATACTAACACATGCTCCTAAATCACACATGCAATCATAAATTACTACACCACCAATAGTACAACTAATTATACAAGGACCTGGGTCACTACACTTTTCAGGTAGTCCTCCCATTAAAGCATATATGGAACTACCTAAAGGAATAGTTTCTAATTCATTAATTTTGTCTTTATGTATACATAAATCTTTTAGAAACTTTGCATATTTAGGTACCTGTTGAATAACATCAAAAAGAGGGACAGTTACCTCAACCTTTTTGAATATTTCTACCATCTTGGAATCGGGTTCCAGCTGCTTCCTGGGTTTCCTTGCAAGTTGTGAAAATGGAATGGGAGTGGTGTTTTCTACAGTGTCTGTGCCTTTTGGTGCTTCCTCCTGTGGTTGAGCTTCTTCTTTTTCAGCTATGTCCTGTATGTCCTCTTCCTCTTCAACATCTCCTATCTTTACTACCTCTTCAGCTAAGGCGTGTTCTGGTGAGTTTGGCTCCTCCTGATTCCTCTCCTGCAGTGTGGTTTCGGACCTTAGGGTGATGGCATTAATGCCTCCCTTTGGATTGGGTAATGGTTGAGAGGGGATTCCAGTGGAGCTCGAAGGTTGGTTACTGGAATTTTGTATTGATCCAATATGTGAGACAAGAGCTTGGAAAGTAGAGGCTAGACCATTCAGACTGGCATTAATGTTATTTATAATGTTATTTTCCATGGTCTGTTGTCTTCGCTCAAAAGATTGTAGTAACTCTTCATTAGGAGATGAAGAAAGATGAGTAAATTGAGAAGTCTGCTGTTGGGTATTCTGTGGTCCTTGGGATTGCCTCAAGTGAGGTGCTCTGTAAGGTTGATTCTGCTGCCTGTTGTTGTTATTATTCCACCTCTGATTTCCCTTATTATCTCTGCCTCCTCTATTATTGTTGTCCCTCCAATTCTGGTTAGAATTATCCTGCCATCCATGGTTTTGATTTCCACCTTGATTGTACCCTTGGTTGGGGCGGTCATAGAAGTTATGAGTGGATGCCACCATGTTGTCTTCCTGCTGGAGCTGCGGGCATTCATCAGTATAATGGCTATAATCAGCACAAATGCCACAGACTCTCTGTGGGACTAACTGTTGGCTTTGCTGTGCTGGAGAAGGTTGAGCTTGCTGAACTTGTTGTTGATTCAATTGCATCTACTTCAGTAAGTTGGTCATTTCACAAATACTCTGAGCTAGAGCAGCAGTCTCTCTGCTAGATGATACTTCTGCAACGGCTTTTGAATGGCCTTGTTTCTGCCTATGGTTCCTAGTAGATTTAGCTAAGTCGCTGATCAATTTCCATGCCTCATCAGTGGTCTTGTACTTCTTCATAGACCCATTGCTAGCACTTTCCAATGTGGTCTTATCTTGGGGCCTCATGCCCTGTGTGATATAGCTGAGTAACACTATCTTGTCAATCCTGTGGTGGGGGCATGCTTCCAGAAGATTATTGAAGCGCTCCCAGTATTCAAAGAGAGTCTCGTTGTCATCTTGAACAATCGTGGAAATGTCTTTCCTTAGTTTATCAGTAACTTCAAATGGAAAGAATTTTTCCAAAAATTCTTTTCTGAGTGTATCGCAGTTGGATAAATTTGCTAGGGGTTGAGTATAATACCACTCTCTTGCTTTTTCCTCAAGAGAAAACGGGAAAGCTTTCAGCAAAATTGAAGTTTCATCTGCACCATCACGCCTGACAGTAGAACAGGCTGCTTGGAAATCTCTCAGGTGCTTGATAGGCTCTTGAACAGGTAAGCCATGAAACTTGGGCATCAAATTGAGCAGTGCGGTCTTTATTTCAAAATCTGTAGCCACCGCTGGGTGATGCGCTTGAAACGGTTGCATTGTAAAATCAGGGGCTCCTTCCTCCTGGATAGTAACAGTTCTGGCTGCCGCCATGTTACCTGTACGTAAATCAACCAAATCAGTAGAACGGGAGCTGGTTTCTTCCTCAAATGGCGTCTCGAATCCGCCCTCAGAGAGGACTAACCGACGCCGAGCTCGCCTTATTCGTGAAATAGTCCTTTCAATTTCAGGATCGAATATTGGCAAGCTTGGATTAGGAAGTGAACGCGTCATTTGACGAAAGAAACATGCAGCTCATAGTAGCAAAATAAAATAAAATGCAAATAAATAAATTCTAATTAATAACTTTAGCACTCTATTGTAACTCCCCGGCAACAGCGCCAAAAATTGATGCAGGCAGAAATTGGTGAATTAAAAATTGTTAAAATATATACGTTGCAAGTATAGTTCTTAACTCGCCAGAAATCCACTTATCAATTTAGAAAGGTGTCACAGAAATTTAAAATTAAAATACTGGGAGTATGAATCCCAGGTCGTCTCCCAACGAGTTGCAGAAAAGTGTGCTATTTTATTAATCAGAGGTTTTCAAAAAGGTTTGAGTTGAGTAAGCAGGAAATTAAATTGGAGAAATTGAATAAGGTAAATAAAAGCCTTGACTGGAAGTTGATTAGTTGGAATCCCTATTATTGTTGGAATACTCTCAAGATTAACTAACAATTAAAGGTTGTCCTGTTTAGTTATCCTTTACTAGGTAAGGAAAAGTCAAACAAGTTGGAATGCTACGTCTATTCACAAGTTGCAATCCACTTATTTAAAAGAGATTGGTGTTAGTGACTAGAAGGCAATCCAACCATAAACCCAATTGCAATCTATCTTTTAAGCTTTCCAACTCAAGGGTTCCTTTCAATCAACTCCCCATCAAGTTAGGGAACTACTCGCTCATTGTGAATGTAAATTTCATAGCATACAAAAAGGAATTAAAGAAAGACATTGTAAATAAAAATCAAAATAGTCAATTAAAAATAAAAGTGATCCTTGTATTAAATAATCCTAAAAATATTCCAATGGTAAAATTAAACAAAGCAAAGGACATGGAAGAGTAAAGCCAAGTAAAGAAAACGAACTAGAATGACGAAGTCTTGATGAGGTAATAGCTCTTCTCAATATCCCAATGCAAAAGCAAGAGAAAATTAAAATCCTAAGAACTATGAATGTGTAGAGAGAAAAACCTAGAGGAAGAGTAAAAAAACTAGATCTCAAACTAAAACTGTGTAGAATGAATGATGTCCTTGGTTTCTGCATGTTCTCTGGCTCTAGTCTGCTGTTCTGGGCTGAAAACTGGGTCAAAATAGGGTCCAAAATCGCCCCCAGTGAATTCTGCAGATTATACAGATCGCGCATGTCATACGATCGCGTTATCCATGCGGACGCGTCATTCGCGTTTTTCCCTGCCACGCGTTCGCGTCGTCCACGCCTCCGCGTCGCTTGTGCTTTTCCATTCCGCGCGGTCGCGTGAGCCATGCGGCCACGTGACTGCGATTTCTCCTCTTCCGCGCGGTCGCGTGAGCCATGCGGCCGCGTCACTTCTCGCTGGTTATCTCCTCAATTTCTTGTGTTCCTTCCATTTTTGCTAGCTTCCTTTCCAATCTCCAACTCATTCATGCCCTATAAAGCCTGGAACGCTTAACACACAGATCACGGCATCGAATGGAATAAAGGAGAATTAAAATGCATAATTAAAAGTCTTTAGGAAGCAGTTTTCAATCATGTAATAATTTCAGGAAGGAAATATAAATGCATGCTAAATTAATGAATAAGTGGGTAAGGATCATGATAAAACCACACAATTAAACACAACATAAACCATAAAATAGTGGTTTATCATATATTTTCCCAAATACTTTGAAAGATATTTAGATACCGACTAAACAAAAGTATGTATGAAATTACAATCTAGTTAAAAGGAAACTTGAGATAGGTTTTGCTCATAAAAAGGAATAGAGATTGCGCCGTTCAAGTAAAAGAATGCAAAGTCAATAACAACTTACACAAGAATAAACCAAAAGTTCTTAAAAGAAGATCTAAAACAAGAGTGAATAGGACACTTAAAACCACAGCCCTATAAAGATATTTAAAAGAATTGAAATATGTAAAAAAAAGAAATCAGTGCACAGAATATGACAGTTCAAACAAGTTTGTAGCTAATTTTCAAAAGAATACAATACTCTCAAGGAAAAACAACTTAATCGATAGAAAAATCGCAAAGGTTTCAATGATCACTCTGTTATTTCAAAGTACATGAGTTAAGAAAAAGTTTAAACAACATAAGGCAGAAAGCATATAAACGAAGGGATAGGGTTGGAAAATAGTCAAATTATTTTTCAAGAAAGAAATCTCAAACAAGGACTTCAAGGCACATCAAGAAGGAACAAGTCAAATGTCATCAGCAGAATTTCGAGACACATAACAGAGTAACCTCAAGAACTAACTCCTAACGTTCCCAAACCGCGTTATAAGCGTTACCTATTATTTCTATTTCGTATATGATAACCCGTTAACTTTTCTGTACACATAAACTACCAGCATTAAGTTGGCCAGACTTAACATCAGCAGATATGTAACAGTAGGCTAACGGCGTTAATCAATAGACAATCATGTGTATAAAGTCCTAATTCTTGTTATCCGGACAAGACCTACTACATGACAGACTCTTAGAGTATGCAATTAAAGCATAACCGTTCCATTCCTCAGGCTCTACAGGAAAGACCGCTCTGATACCATAATGTAACACCCTCACTATCAGAAGTCACGCTTCCGGATGCGCTACTCTGATAGCAAGAAGTATTACGACTACTTTACATACTAAATATTAAAATAGGAGCCTATGACTCGACAATGCATCGCTGATTTCTTTGAAAAACTAGAAATAAATACTTTATCTTAAGAAAAATACAAACAGGCATAGATTCATATACAAGACTCCTTACATAATAATTCAGTATATTATACATATAAAACATACAATTCCTATCCCTCTTACAAACTTGTAACAACAAAGACGAGGGAAGAAAATAATCTAATTAATACAATAGCACATAAACCAAACGCAGTATAACTCTTCTTAATGCTTCTTCATCCGGTTCCTGAAAAGGTAAATCTGTAGGGGGGTGAGAACCTAACCACACGGTCTCACCACGGAGTTTCAAAGTTGTCATAAGAAGATATCTAATAAGAAATCTGTATTCAAGCTCAGTGATTATCATTTTCTTATGAATATTTTAAAAGCCAATAGGTAATCGTTCAAAACCTTTTCGAAGAAATAATGTTTAATCTTTCAGGAATCCAAAACCTTTCTTTTCTTATAAGAAAATCTCAATCATAAACTAACCACGCAATCAAACAACACAATCATTAATTCAGCACCAAAGTTCATTCTCAAATGTAGCACGCCAGGACAAACACAGGCAAGACAGACAAGGAAAGCACAACTAGGTAGCAGTTACATCAAATAGTTCAAGTAGCAGTTAAGAACAGTTTAGCAATTAGGCAAACCAAAATAAGTTCAAACCCAAGCAAAGCATACAAATGCATATGATGCATGCCTGTCCTATGGCTGATGAGGCTCATCTGTCGGTTATCCAGCCAACCCGACAAGTCTGAATTGTCCTTAGACTGTCCCCCGACGTGCATCTCCAAGAGTCTATGCATAGCTTTTTCTCAAATAATCAATATTGCTCAATGGGGGTAACATTCCCAGGAATTTATATAGTGCCCGGTCACACTTACGTCGTAGGGTCAACAGAGTATCGAGTTTTCAACCTGGTACACGTGGTGGCAAGCCACGACACTTAATCCAGGGAACCTCGTATCTCAGATATTTCAAATTCATAAGCCATATGAATAATTCAAAGTTCATATCTCAACATTCTCAACATCATAATCATTCATCAATCCAAATCTCATTTCCAAATTCATTTCAAAACCATATTTCAAAGAAAATCCTCATTATCCTTCTTTCCATTCCATCTCTTAACAAATCCTAATTCAAAACATAATTCTTTCTCTGATAAATAAATCAATCTTAAAAATATAATGTTTAAGAACAAATCTTTTTAATTAATTACTTCAAATAAAACTTCTAATTTTATAAAATTTTGACAGCATCTCCTCTAAAACTTGGACACTGCCACCCTTTTCGGGTCCCATCCAAACGTTTCTCAAACCTTTTTCTCAACCATTTCCAAATCTCATTTATTTTTCCAAAATTCAACTAGTTCCAATATCAAATTGTTTTCAAAGCGAATCAGTGCCAATAATAAATCTCCTTTTTAAAATCAAACCAGCTCAAATACTAAATCATTTATAAAGTCAGACTAACTCAAAATTAAACCGTTTCTAAAATTAATTCAGTTTCATATTCCAAATCATTTCCAAAGCCGTTTCATTTACCTTATCAAAAATAGCTTCAAAACCAAGAAAGCCATTTTTCATAATATTTAATTAAATAACCTGTTAAATTAATTCCTTTTCAGCAATCACAAACTACACAGGCAATCAGGCAATCAATCACTCAGTCCAGCAAAGAACCACATTTATAAGACCATCATAATCTCAGGCATATGTTTCTCATATTAATATCTATTTATAACAACTCTGTAATGTAAAATAGATTTTAAGAAAAACCCTACCTCAAAGAATTAAACCCGCAACGATTTTAACGCGACAAACCCTCTTTTCACATTATTCTGCAGCAGCTATATGTTATGATTTGTATTCCAAGCACCCTCTGCTAGCGGAGTAGAACGGCAGAAAAAAGTAATAACCACAAACACAACAGCGTTAGCTAACAGCCAGAATAAACACAACCAAGCAAGGCAAATAGGAACATTACGCACTAATAAAATAGAATCAAAATGGAGCATTATGGAAAGATAAAGTACAACAGAATTTGTCTTACCAGAAAAGAAACAAGAGAATGGGGAACGGAGAAACTATAGCTTCGACAACATTTCCTTTCAACAATTAGAACAGCGAATAAGGGCACAGCCGAGCAGAAATGGCAAGCCAGTGGCGGCGGTAGCATTAATCTGAATGATTAAGGCAGCAGAGACACCAACAATAATCAAAATAGTGAAACAGAATAGAAATAGAATAGGATTCAAGAAAGCAGAAACAGGGTTACCGGTGAATCTGGCCCGGTTCGGCAACAGCGTAGGAAAGGCTTCTCTTTAGTGGTGAGATGCGGCGGTGGCAACCCTGGTGACAACCAGGCGTGGCAGTGGCTGAAGCTTCATCAACGGTGACTTAGCAGTGGCTTGAACGGCGATGGCAAGGGATGAACGGCGGTGACTGGGTGACACTGGCTCCGACGGCGCGCAGGTCTCCTTCCTCCTCCTCTCTTTATTCACGTCACTCACTCTCTCCGCGGTGGTGTCACAACAGCAGTGATGGGCTTCAGCGGTGGCGAATCGCTGGCGACGGAAGTCTAGCAGTGACGAACAGCTTCTGCTCGGCGAGCTCGACGACGGCGACCCTCCCGCAGCGGTGGCGGCACAGTTGGCAGCGTGAATCCCTTCTTCCTCTTCGCGTTTCTCTCTCTGCCCGATCTCTCTCCTCTGCTCATGCATGACAGCGGCTCGTGAACGAACCAGGGCTCCTCGCGTAGCAGCTCCTCAGAACCGTGGCGGCGGTGTGATGACAGCGCGGTGGCATGTGGCGGCGCGGTTTTCCCTCTCTTTTTCCCTCCCTGTTCTGTGTTTCTTTCCCTTTTCTTCTTTTCATTCTTTCCTTTCTTTTTTTTTTCTTTCTCTCTTTAGTTTTTCTGAAGCTGGGTTTTGGGGAAGGTTAGGGAAGAAGGGTTGGTGGCAGTGAATAGAAAGAGACAAGAAAAATTGGAAAAGAAAAAGTAATAATAAAGTTAAAGGAGAGAATTGGTATTTAAAATTTATATAGATATATAAAAGAAAACATAGTACACAGTATTAATTTTAATTTAGATTTGGGGTTTAATTTCGATTTGATTAATTTTAATCAAATTAGGATATAGAGTGTTAATTTAAAATCTAATTTAATCTTAAAAATTATTTTAGAATATCATTTGTTGTATTAAAATACTAATTGATTTGAAATCAAATTCTTTAATTGAATTTATAAGATAATAAGATTTATTTTCTTTATTCCTAAAACATGAAGTATTAAATCATAGAAATATCAATTATTTGAATTAAATCACATAAAAATTCTTGTCATTCCGTAACTACTAATTTTTATAATTTAAATATAGAAAATAATTTAATAATTATAAAATTAGGTAAAATTCTAATTAATTATCAAAACCTGATTTAATTTTTGATTTAATTAGCTTTGATAAAATATTTTCTGAAGATAAAATTTCTAATGAATTAAATGAATTGAAATTAATTTATAATAAGATTTATTCAAAAATTCTGGGTCTTACATCCTACCTACCTTATAAAAATTTTCATCCTCGAAAATTGATTCAAAATAAAAGAGATTTTATATTACTTCACTCTTGAACTTATTTAAAGAAAAGGCAAAAAGTTCTCTATATATATATTCATATAGTTTCAAATACCAGAATTTTTATATGGCATAAAGGTATAAAAGGTATAAGTGTTATGCAAAACAGAAGTTACAAGGTAGTCTTGGTGTACAAGGCGATATGCTTCATACATGTAATGGTAAAGCAAGGTGACAAAAGATCATAAAACAAGCTGGGGTTAAAATGATGTGTTCAATGTCCGCATACTGATCTCATACTAATTTCAGAGATTCAACTATTCAAACTTCAACATAATTTATCTCCACCATTTTCAACCGTACTTTATTATGCAACTCATCTGAAGGTTCTCAACTTTGTTAAATACTTCGCAAACTTTACTACTGGACATAAGTCCCACATCAACAGAACTCTTTCACATAAAACAAGGTTTCACAACTCCCTGTGACGTCGTATACTAAGTCTAACGGTCGCACAAGATACCAAAACTAATCTCGAATATACTTAGAAGGATAATAGACCATAGAAAAGAAAGAAAAGCGACAAGGACCGTGTTCACAAAAATTTGAAAGAATAAATGAAATTTCAGGTAAACAAGGATACTCAAGCAACAAAGTTTGCTAGAAAGAAATCAATTGATAATTTCAAGGATAACTCTTGGATCAAAGAAATTTAATAGGATCAATAAGAAAAAATTCAGCGCATTAGTTTGAAACATATCCAAGCTGAGTTGAAGAAGTATGAGGTTTCATAGAAAAGGAATGATTAAAGATTACGGTGACACGTTACCGTGGAACAACTTCAAATGATCACGGGGGTTTCATAGTTCGTGGAGGAATATGGAATCAATAGCCGTGTTGCAAAAGTTTTAACATAGTCAAAAGTGTAAACAGTCAAGATATGCGTAAGGTACAAATGGCGAAGCAAAGAAATTTAAATTACATTTCAAGAAAAGAGAAAAGGAATGGCACATCAAATTGAACGACACGGTTTAGAACGCATAAGCCAATACAACATAATGAAAAGGGCACTTTACAGTTTCAAAGATTCAAGGGTCGGCATCATACCCAAAACAATTCCAATGTTATGTCAGAGTACAAAACTTTATAAAGAGAAGTATAATGGCAAGGATAGACGTTCTTAAAGATTTTAAATAGCAGCTTACAAATAAGAAGCGGACGTATGGAAAGATTAAAGAATTTCAATGGAGACGATAAGAAGAAAATGATACATTTGTTAGAATTGAATTCAAACCGAATTTAAAGTATAAAATTCACAAGAAAAGAGTGACCAAGGTCAAGGACATCGTTTACAAAATTTAAGAGAATGTTTAGGAACACAATTAAATGGAATGTCCGTAAAGAATAGATGAACTTAAGAGGAAGTTATGTTACTTTATAAAAAGAGAAGATATGAAATAAATATTTAAAGGAATTAACAAAAGTATAGATGTTTACATTGCTTCAAAACATACCTGGGTTGAAATATATTACGTGAGGTTCCTAAAATGAAGGTTATTTAAAATAGAAACAAAATCTTCCTTCAAGAATCTTAAAGTATGCTTAAACACATAATCAAACAAAATATGCATAAAATTGCAATAGGATTAGAAGGAAAATCAAGTTCTTTTACATCAGAATTATTCTTAAGGTAAAGATAGAATATGTGAAGTTCAAAAGATGGAATTTAATTAACCTAAGAATCAAAAGTAATTTCTCAAAAATAATGAATATTTAGTCAATTAGAGATATGTAGTGAAATTGCAATAAAGTTGAAAAGAATCCAAATTTGTTTTAAAAAGGGGATTTGAGGTAAGGTCTCAAAATATATATGCTTCCAAGAACTCATATGAATAAAAGCATGCTAAATTCAAAACATCTTCATCAGATTTAAAGGAGGGCTATGGATACAATCAAGTAAGAAAAGGTTGACTTGAAATTTCTTTAAAAAGGCCTAAAACCAAAATTCCAAAGGTATTCTTGAAATTACAACCTCACAAAAATGTTCAAAGACATTCAGATGCGCTAAAAAAGAGAGTCAAATCATATTTCGAATAAGAAACTTAAATCAGAAGAATTTGATAGGACCAACAAAATGAAAAACAATGCAATATTTTGAAATGTATTCAAGCTGAATCAAAGAAGCATGAGGTTTACAGAAAAGAATATCTTAAACCTAAGACAAAGTTCACAGAACTGAAAAGTATGATTAAAAATAATTTCAAATGCATTATTCATAAAAGAATGGAAAACTTGCGAAAAATTCATTTCATGGTCTAAAAGAAAAGATAAGCAATAAACATCCTTCAAAAGAATAACAAAAGTTCGTAAGTGGTTTTATTCCAATATAATTTCAATTTGAGATAAACTATGCAAAATTTGAAAAAGAAAAGATTTAATTTGGGTAAGGGCAAGATTATATTGATGCAGGCAGAAATTGGCGAATTTAAAATTGTTAAAATATATACGTTGCAAGTATAGTTCTTAACTCGCCAGAAATCCACTTATCAATTTAGAAAGGTGTCACAGAAATTTAAAATTAAAATAATGGGAGTATGAATCCCAGGTCGTCTCCCAACGAGTTACAGAAAAGTGTGCTATTTTATTAATCAGAGGTTTTCAAAAAGGTTTGAGTTGAGTAAGCAGGAAATTAAATTGGAGAAATTGAATAAGGTAAATAAAAGCCTTGACTGGAAGTTGATTAGTTGGAATCCCTATTATTGTTGGAATACTCTCAAGATTAACTGACAATTAAAGGTTGTCCTGTTTAGTTATCCTTTACTAGGTAAGGGAAAGTCAAACAAGTTGGAATGCTACGTCTGTTCACAAGTTGCAATCCACTTATTTAAAAGAGATTGGTGTTAGTGACTAGAAGGCAATCCAACCATAAACCCAATTGCAATATGTCTTTTAAGCTTTCCAACTCAAGAGTTCCTTTCAATCAACTCCCCATCAAGTTAGGGAACTACTCGCTCATTGTGAATGTAAATTTCATAGCATACAAAAAGGAATTAAAGAAAGAAATTGTAAATAAAAATCAAAATAGTCAATTAAAAATAAAAGTGATCCTTGTATTAAATAATCCTAAAAATATTCCAATGGTAAAATTAAACAAAGAAAAGGACATGGAAGAGTAAAGCCAAGTAAAGAAAACGAACTAGAATGACGAAGTCTTGATGAGGTAATAGCTCTTCTCAATATCCCAATGCAAAAGCAAGAGAAAATTAAAATCCTAAGAACTATGAATGTGTAGAGAGAAAAACCTAGAGGAAGAGTAAAAAAACTAGATCTCAAACTAAAACTGTGTAGAATGAATGATGTCCTTGGTTTCTGCATGTTCTCTGGCTCTAGTTTGTTGTTCTGGGCCGAAAACTGGGTCAAAATAGGGTCCAAAATCTCCCCCAGTGAATTCTGCAGATTATGCAGATCGCGCATGTCACGCGATAGCGTCATCCATGCGGACGCGTCATTCGCGTTTTTCCCTGCCACGCGTTCGCGTTGTCCACGCCTCCGCGTCGCCCACGCCTCCGCGTCGCTTGTGCTTTTCCATTCCGCGTGGTTGCGTGAGCCATGCGGCTGCATCACTGCGATTTCTCCTCTTCCGCGCGGTCGCGTGAGCCATGCGGCCGCGTCACTTCTCGCTGGTTATCTCCTCAATTTCTTGTGTTCTTTCCATTTTTGCTAGCTTCCTTTCCAATCTCCAACTCATTCATGCCCTATAAAGCCTGGAACGCTTAACACACAGATCACGACATCGAATGAAATAAAGGAGAATTAAAATGCATAATTAAAAGTCTTTAGGAAGCATTTTTGAATCATGTAATAATTTCAGGAAGGAAATATAAATGCATGCTAAATTAATGAATAAGTGGGTAAGGATCATGATAAAACCACACAATTAAACATAATATAAACCATAAAATAGTGGTTTATCAACCTCCCCACACTTAAACACTAGCATGTCCTCATGCTTAATTGAAGGAGATAAAATAAATAAGTATGAACATGTAGAAACTCATGCAATGGAATGCAATCCTATATACATGAATGCAACTATATGATTCTTGCCCACTTGATCAAAAGTAAATAAGCTCTTCAAAATAATTGCAAATCAAATTCCACTAATTCTATCATTATACAGTAAGACAAGTAAAAGTGCAAGAAGATAGCTCATGAAAGCAGGGAACATGGAAATTCAAGCATTGAACCCTCATTGATGATGTATGTACGCTCTAATCTCTCTAGTGTATAGGGCAATAACTCTATCCTTCTCTAATCATGTTCTCTAACTTTTGTTCTTCTCCTAACCAATCAACAACAGTTAATATACCAATGCAAACATCATGAGGTCTTTCCAAGGTTGTAATGGGGCCAAGGTAGGGGTAGGGATACATATATAAATTGAATCTTTAATTAACCCAAGCTTTAACCCAACCTATATATATTTAGTGTAACCTTAGAATTCATACCTAGTTACCCATAATTCCCTTTTACATTCCATACTCATGTATCAACTTTTTATTTTAATTTTATCATATGTGCATTGATCTTTGAATTCTTAATTCAGCATTGGGGTAATTTTGTCCCCTTATTTATTTATTGATTTTTTTTATTTTTTTTTGGAAATAAAAATAAACATAGCTTGTCAATGCACATAGATTTTTTTAATTCTTATAGTTTCACATGAGTAGGTATCCAAATTCCCATTGTATTATCATGACACATTCCCTTAATAACTTTTTTTTTCACAATTTTCCATACTTAACTAGTACACACAATTCTATCTTAAGCTAACCAAAGATTCAATTTGGGATATACAATTATTTTTCCGCTTAAGGCTAGTAATGTGGTGAAATATAGAACAAATGGGATTTAAAGGCTCAAAGTGGTTAACAAAGGTAATTGAAAAGGGTAGGCTTAATTTGGATAAGTGAGTTTAAACAAAGAATGGCCTCAATCATATGCAAGCATACAAACATAATAAATATTGGACATATAGGATGAAACAAAATATAGATTACAATCATAGAGAACTAAACACACAAGAATAAAATAATTATGGTTAAATAATGTAACCATACATAAAGGCTCAAATCTTCACAGGTTGTGTGTTCTTTAGCTTAAAAATCATGTTCCAAATACAACTTCAAGCAGATTTATCATAAACATTTTTAAAAATTAGTGAAATTTTGTTCCAAAGATAGAGTCTTAGAAGAAACTTATTGTCTTTTCAATCAAGTAGAACATGCATGCAACTAACCTATTACTATGCAATTTATCCTATTCTATAAAAGAAAGAAAATCTAACTAAGATATCCTAATTTATTGGTGCTAGGGAAGAGAAATTACCTCCGGAAGTCAGGTACTGACCGACCTCCCCACACTTAAGGCTTTGCACCGTCTTCGGTGCCATCTGTCAGGAACAGGGGTGGGCTGGTAGCAGTATCTCCACAGTCGGGACCATCATGGCTCCCTGTGCTGGTAAAGGAAGTGGAGTCCGGGGTGTCTGAGTCCTTGAAGTGTCCCTTGAGTAGCTCCTTCAGGTGTTTGAATCGGCGCTCGTTACGGCGCTCTCTTAACTTCGCTTTCTGTTCTTGCCGATCCAACCTTTCGATTATCTGCTGGAGCAGTTCGTCTGTTGTAGGTGCTTGTGGTGTTGAAGAAGGAATATCTTCAACCAGTGCAGTAGGAAGGCTTGTAGTGGCTGCTGGAGGTCTGAGGTATTTCCCGTTAGGGACATACTGATCATCCCGTGGAAGCATGGCTTTGGTGTCCCCAGCTCTGTAGGAGACTCCGGCTACTGAGACAAGATCTGAGACCAAGGCGAGAAAAGGTAATTTGCCCGCGATTTGGACGTGTCCCATGGCATTCCGGATATGTCTTGGTAGATTCAGAGGTTGGTCTGTAAGGATGCACCATAGTAGAACGGCCATGTCCGCAGTGAAGGAGGACTCGTGAGTGCTCGAAAAGACGTAATGGGACATGATCTGTGCCCATACGCGAGCCTCCAAGATAATTGCTGAAGCCGATATTCCCTTAGGGCGGGTACGATGGTATCCGTAGATCCAACGGCTGCCAGGTAGTGCGATAACTCTGAGAACAGCTTCCCAGTCAAATTGGAACATCTGGCACTTGAGTGCGGCTTCTTGAAAGGCATCCAATCCTTCTGGAATAGGGGAAAGACCTAAAGCTTTTTGAATGGCCTCTTCTGTAATAGGGACTTGCTTCTGACGGACAAAGACAGACTGCAGGGTGGGCAGATAGAAGTTAGAGTAGAACTCAACTACCCAAGAAAGATTGACCTGCCTTGGTTGTCTCTGTAGGAAATCCCATTGTCTTCGTTCAATTTTTGGCTCAACAAAAGTAGCAATATTGGGCGGGAAGATAAGAAGGTGTTCGTTGTTGTAGCTCCTTTCAGCTAGGATGGGGAACATCTGCTCACAGTAGCGATTGAGAAATCGCGCAGTGTCCTTTGCTTGAAAGGCTTTCTCCTTTTCATCAACCTTTATGATCCTCTTAACTCTTTTTGTTGAGGGCTTGACTGCAGTTGAAGAAGGCTCTGCCACTAGTGCTCTTTTAGTTCCTCTTCTTGCTGGTGGTTTGGGAGTAGCTTTCTATTTTCCTTTCTTGGTGGCCATCCTGAAAAGGGAAGAGAAAGTAAATTAAATTCAAAGAGATATATAGCAAGGAAGAGAACAGAAAAGGTGGTGATGGATGTACATTAGGAGATAACTGACATTAACACATTCTCATGAGTACATGTGAAAAGTCATCAATGGAAAATAGCTAGTGCATATAATGACAAGTGAATACAAGGTGTTTATTGGCATGCCGGAAAAGGGCATGAGTAGCATATATCAAGCATCACTCGTAACAAACCATCACGTTTGTATTGACAATTATTTTCAATTAATACAATAGTAAAGGGAGTTTATGAAAAGCAGCATTGAATAGTAGAATAACATAGAGAAGTGCATAATGCCATATGGACTTTTTCACAAACACATAGTATGCATGGTAGATAAGGTATAGAAAGTATTAAAGTGAACATGCAAGCAATCTTTTAAAAATTAATATATAATTGTCAAACAAGTGCAACAATCTACAAGCATATAATGAGGAATAATGACGCGAATAAAATTCTAACACCATGTAAAAAGGAAAGAAGAAGAAAGAAAATATGGATAATAAAAAGAAAAAGGAAAGAAAAGAAAATAACATATAAAATAAGAAGAATGATAGAAAAGGAAAGAGGGAAGAAGAAAATAAAACCTTGTTAATGGAGGTGAAAGAGAGAGAGAGAGAGAAAGGGGAGATAGAAGGAAGAAGGGAGAAGGAAGAAATAAGGAGGGAAAAGAGAAATTAGGATTTGGAGAAGAGGAAGATAAGATATTTTGGCAATTAAGTTTGAGCTGTGCAGCGTAGGCGGCGCGACCGCGTGGGGCACACGTTCGCGCGATTGCACTTCAAGTAAGGTGACGCGGTCGCGTCGGTCACGCAGTCGCGTGACCCATGTTGTGCTTCTGGCGCGAGTGCAGCTTCGCGCCTGCACAACTCTCTGTTCGAATTGATATATTTGCCAAATTTGGGGTGACGCGATCGCGTGGGGCATGCGATCGCGTGAGTGGGCTTCAGAAGGGAACGATGCGGACGCGTAAGCCATGCGTCCGCGTGGATAGAATTGTGCGTTCAGCACCAATCCAGCACCACTCGTTCATAGTAATTCGTTGTGCACCCTTTTTACATCGAAAATCAGGGCACGCGGCCGCGTGGGTCACGCGGTCGCGTGGGAGGCCATTATTCCCATGTGACGCGGACGCGTCGGCGACGCGGTCGCCTGGGACGATTTGTGCCACTGGCACGCCTCCAGCCACGCTCCAGCGTGACTCTCTGTTTGTTTTTATTTTCTCCCCTCTCCTTGCGACGCGGACGCGTCGCTAGTGCGGTCGCGTCGCGTGGCACTTTTTTTTTATATAATAAGAATATGCAAATGCAGATGCACGAAATGTACTGATAAAGAGAAGAGTTATTGAATAGAAAAAGTAAAAATAAAGAAAAGAACAATCATACCATGGTGGGTTGTCTCCCACCTAGCACTTTGCTTTAACGTCCGTAAGTTGGACGCTCCACTAGCTCAATCTTCTGCTATGTGGGGATCTTCCAAGAGGAAGATCTCAAGCTCCTTGTTTTTCTGCATCTTCTCGCCATGGTATAGCTTCAGGCGTTGTCCATTAACTTTGATAAGTTCAGAACTTGAAGGATGACTTAGGTGATAAACTCCATATGGTTCGGCCTTCTCTACTCTGTATGGACCTTCCCATCTTGATCGCAACTTACCTGGCATGAGCCTCAGTCGAGATTTGTAAAGGAGGACTAAATTCCCAGGTTGGAACTCTTTTTTCTTGATGTGCTGATCATGTACAGCCTTCATCTTCTCCTTGTATAGTCTTGAGTTCTTATAAGCTTCTAGGCGAAGGCTCTCCAGTTCTTGCAGTTACAACTTCCTTTCAGCTCCGGCTTTCTCAATTCCCATGTTGCACTCCTTGACTGCCCAAAAGGCTCTGTGCTCTACTTCAACTGGGAGATGGCAAGCTTTTCCATAAACTAAGCGGAAAGGACTCATCCCAATGGGTGTTTTGTATGCTGTCCTATATGCCCAGAGTGCATCTTGTAGCCTGGTGCTCCAGTCTTTTCTATGAGGTTTGACTATCTTCTGCAAGATACGCTTTATCTCTCTGTTTGACACTAGTGCACGAAATTGTGATCTCAGGCAACGGCGCCAAAAACTCTGTACGCACGTCTTAATAAATCGTTTTTCATTCACAACTTCGATACAACTAACCAGCAAGTGCACTGGGTGATCCAAGTAATAAACCTTACGTGAGTAAGGGTCGATCCCACGGAGATTGTTGGTATGAAGCAAGCTATGGTCACCTTGTAAATCTCAGTCAGGCGGATATAAAATAGTTATGGAGTTTTTGAACATAAATAATAAATAGATAGAAAATAAGGATAGAAACACTTATGTATATCATTGGTGAGAATTTCAGATAAGTGTATAGAGATGCTTTCGTTCTTCTGAACCTCTGCTTTCCTGCTGTCTTCATCCAATCAGTCTTACTCCTTTCCATGGCTGGCTTTATGTAAGGACATCACTGTTGTCAATGGCTACTTTTTATCCTCTCTGGAAAATGGTCCGATGCGCTGTCACTGCATGGCTAATCGTCTGGAGGCATCACTCTTGTCAATGGCTGCATCCCATCCTCTTGTGAAAATGGTCCAAATGCTCTGTCACAGCATGGCTAATCATCTGAGGTTCTCGATCATACTGGAATAGGATTCACCCTCCTTTTGCGTCTGTCACTACGCCCAGCACTCGCGAGTTTGAAGTTCGTCACAGTCATTCAATCCCAGAGTCCTACTCGGAATACCACAGACAAGGTTTAGACTTTCCGGACTCTCCTGAATGCCGCCATCAATCTAGCTTATACCACGAAGATTCTGATTAAGAGATCCAAGAGATAGTCATTCAATCTAAGGTGGAACGGAAGTGTTTGTCAGGCACGCGTTCGTGGGGGAATGATGATGATTGTCACGTTCATCACATTCAGGTTGAAGTGCGAATGAATATCTTAGAAGCGGAATAAGTTGAATTGAATAGAAAAACAGTAGTACTTTGCATTAATCTTTGAGGAACAGCAGAGCTCCACACCTTAATCTATGGAGTGCAGAAACTCTACCGTAGGAGAATACATAAGTGATAATGGTTCAGGCATGGCCGAATGGTTTATACTAAACTAGTTACTAGGGTTTACAGAAGTAAGTAATTGATGCATAAATCCACTTCCGGGACCCACTTGGTGTGTGCTTGGGCTGAGCTTGAATGTTACACGTGTAGAGGTCAATCTTGGAGTTGAACGCTAGTTTGTAACGTATTTCTGGCGTTCAACTCTGGCTTGTGACGTGTTTCTGGCGTTTAACTCCAGACAGCAGCGTAGAACTGGCGTTCAACGCCCTTTTACATCATCTAAACTCGGCCAAAGTATAGACTATTATATATTGCTGGAAAGCGCTGAATGTCTAATTTCCAACGCAATTAGAAGCGTGCCATTTTGAGTTCTGTAGCTCCAGAAAATCCACTTTGAGTGCAGGGAGGTCAGAATCCAACAGCATCAGCAGTCCTTCTTCAACCTCTGAATCTGATTTTTGCTCAAGTCCCTCAATTTCAGCCAGAAAATACTTGAAATCACAGAAAAATACACAAACTCATAGTAAAGTCCAGAAATGTGAATTTAACATAAAAACTAATGAAAACATCCCTAAAAGTAACTAGATTCTACTAAAAACATACTAAAAATAATGCCAAAAAGCGTATAAATTATCCACTCATCACAACACCAAACTTAAATTGTTGCTTGTCCCCAAGAAACTGAAAATCAAATAGGATAAAAAGAAGAGAATATACTATAAATTCCAAACTATCAATGAAACATAGCTCCAATTAAATGAGCGGGACTTGTAGCTTTTTTTTGCCTCTTGAATAGTTTTGGCATCTCACTTTATCCATTGAAGTTCAGAATGATTGGCATCTATAGGAACTCAGAGTTCAGATAGTGTTATTGATTCTCCTAGTTCAGTGTGATGATTCTTGAACACATCTATTTTATGAGTCTTGGCCGTGGCCCTAAGCACTTTGTTTTCCAGTATTACCACCAGATACATAAATGCCACAGACACATAATTGGGTGAACCTTTTCAGATTGTGACTCAGCTTTGCTAAAGTCCCCAATTAGAGGTGTGCAGGGTTCTTAAGCACACTCTGTTTTTGCTTTGGACCTTGACTTTAACCGCTCAGTCTCAAGTTTTCACTTGACACCTTCACGCCACAAGCACATGGTTAGGGACAGCTTGGTTTAGCCGCTTAGGCCAGGATTTTATTCCTTTAGGCCCTCCTATCCACTGATGCTCAAAGCCTTGGGATCCTTTTTATTTACCCTTGCCTTTTGGTTTTAAGGGTTATTGGCTTTTTGCTCTTGCCTCTTGGTTTTAAGAGCTTTTGGCTTTTTCTGCTTGCTTTTTCTCTTTTTTTGTTTCTATTTTTTTTTTCTGCAAGCTTTGTTCTTTGCTGCTTTTTCTTGCTTCAAGAATCATTTTTATGATTTTTCAGATTATCAAATAACATGTCTCCTTATCATCATTCTTTCAAGAGCCAACATATTTAACATTCTTAAACAACAACTTCAAAAGACATATGCACTGTTCAAGCATTCATTCAAAAAACAAGAAGCATTGTCACCACATCAATATAATTAAACTAAGTTCAAGGATAAATTCGAAACTCATGTACTTCTTGTTCTTTTGAATTAAAACAGTTTTCAATTAAGAGAGGTGATGGATTCATAGGACATTCATAACTTTAAGACAAAGTTACTAAATACTAATGATCATGTAATGAAGACACAAACATGGATAAGCACTTAACATAGAGAAAATGAAAAATAGAGAATGTAAGAACAAGGAATGAATCCACCTTAGTGATGGTGGTGTTTCCTTCTTGAGGAACCAATGATGTCCTTGAGCTCTTCTATGTCTCTTCCTTGTCTTTGTTGCTCCTCCCTCATTGCTTTTTGATCTTCTCTAATTTCATGAAGGATGATGGAGTGCTCTTGATGTTCCACCCTTAATTGTCCCATGTTGGAACTTAATTCTCCTAGGGAGGTGTTGATTTGCTCCCAATAGTTTTATGGAGGAAAATGCATTTTAGGCATCTCCGGGATCTCATGGTGATGAGCTTCATGCGTCTCTTGAGATCCATGAATGGGCTCTCTTGCTTGCTCCATCCTTTTTTTTAGTGATGGGCTTCTCTTCCTCAATGGGAATGTCTCCTTCTATGTCAATCCCAGCCAAATTGCATAGATGGCAAATGAGGTGAGGAAAAGCTAACCTTGCCATAGTGGAGGACTTGTCAGCCACCTTGTAGAGTTCTTGAGGTATAATCTCATAAACCTCCACCTCTTCTCCAATCATGATGCTATGGATCATGATGACTCGGTCTATAGTAACTTCAGACCGGTTGCTAGTGGGAATGATTGAGCGTTGAATGAACTCCAACCATCCTCTAGCTACAGGCTTAAGGTCCAGTCTTCTCAGTTGAACCAGTTTACCTTTTGAGTCAATCTTCCATTGAGCTCCTTCCACACATATGTCCATGAGGACTTGGTCCAACCTTTGATTAAAGTTGACCCTTCTAGTGTAGGGGCGTGCATCTCCTTGCATCATAGGCAAGTTAAACGCCAACCTCACATTTTCCGGACTAAAATCTAAGTATTTCCCCCGAACCATTGTAATATAATTCTTTGGGTTTGGGTTCTTACTTTGATCATGGTTCCTAATGATCCATGCATTGGCATAGAACTCTTGAACCATTAGGATGCCGACTTGTTGGATGGGGTTTGTTAGAACTTCCCAACCTCTTCTTTGGATTTCATGTCGGATCTCCGGATACTCATTCTTCTTGAGCTTGAAAGGGACCTCGGGGATCACCTTCTTCTTGGCCACAACATCATAGAAGTGGTCTTGATGAGCTTTAGAGATGAATCTTTCCATCTCCCATGACTCGGAGGTGGAAGCTTTTGTCTTCCCTTTCCCTTTTCTAGAGGATTCTCCGGTCTTGGGTGCCATCAATGGTAATGGAAAAACAAAAAGCTTATGCTTTTACCACACCAAACTTAGAATTTTGCTCGCCCTCGAGCAAGAGAAGAAAGAATAGATGAAGAAGAAGAAGAAAATATGGAGGAGAGGGGGGAGGGGTGTATTCGGCCGAGAAGGGGAAGAGAGGGTTGTGTTGTGTGAAAATGAAGAAGAATGGAGGGCTTTATATAGGGAAGGGAGGGGGGTAAGGTTCAGCCATAAGGGTGGGTTTTGGGTGGGAAATTGATTTTAAATTTTGAAGGTAGGTGGGGTTTATGAGGTAGGTTTATGGGGAAGAGTGGATGGATGTGAGTGGTGAAGTGGTTATAGGGAAGAGAGATTGAGGTGATTGGTGAAGAGTTTTGGAAAGAGTGTTTATGGGATTGTGTGAAAGAGGGGTGAGAAGAAGTGAGTGGAGGTAGGTGGGGATCCTGTGGGGTCCACAGATCCTGAGGTGTTCAAGGATTTACAACCTTGCACCAAATTAGGCATGCAAAAATGCCCTTGCTCACAACTCTAAGCGTTCAGCGCCAGATTGGTGCTTGTTCTGGGCGTTGAACGCCCATTTGTTGCCCATTTCTGGCGTTGAACGCCAGAACCATGCTTGTTCTGGGCGTTCAGCGCCAGCTCTTCTCCAGGGTGCAATTCTGGCGTTCAAACGCCCAGATGCTACCCATTTTGGGCGTTCAGCGCCAGAATCATGCTCTGTTCTGGCATTGAACGCCAGCCAGATGCTTCTTACTGGCGTTTAAACGCCAGTAAGGTCTTCCTCCAGGGTGTGATTTTTCTTTTGCTGTTTTTGATTCCGTTTTCAATTTTCATATTTATTTTGTGACTCCACATGATCATGAACCTAATAAAACATGAAAGAACAAGAAAAATAAAATTAGATAAATAAAAATTGGGTTGCCTCCCAACAAGCGCTTCTTTAATGTCAATAGCTTGACAGTAGGCTCTCATGGAGCCTCACAGATGTTCAGAGCATTGTTGAGACTTCCCAACACCAAACTTAGAGTTTGGATATGGGAGTTCAACACCAAACTTAGAGTTTGGTTGTGGCCTCCCAACACCAAACTTAGAGTTTGACTGTGGGGGCTCTGGTTGACTCTGTTTTGAGAGAAGCTTACTGTGCCTCTTTTCCATGTTTACAGAAGGGTAACCTTGAGTTGTAAACACAAGGGAGTCCTCATTCAATTGAAGGACTAATTCACCTCTGTCAACATCAATCACAGCTCTTGCTGTGGCTAGGAAAGGTCTTCCAAGGATGATGGATTCATCCTCATCCTTCCCAGTATGAAGGATTATGAAATCAGCAGGGATGTAAAGGCCTTCAACCTTTACTAACACGTCTTCTACTTGTCCATAAGCCTGTTTTCTTGAATTGTCTGCCATCTCTAATGAGATTTTAGTAGCTTGCACCCCAAAGATTTCCAGTTTCTCTATTACAGAGAGGGGCATGAGGTTTATCCCTGAACCAAGGTCACACAGAGCCTTTTCAAAGATCATGTTGCCTATGGTACAAGGTATTACGAACTTTTCAGGATCCTGTTTCTTCTGAGGCATTGTCAGTTGATCTAGATCACTTAGTTCATTAGTGAACAAGGGAGGTTCATCTTCCCAAGTCTCAATACCAAATAATTTGGTATTCAGCTTCATGATTGCACCAAGGTACTTGGTAACTTGCTCTTCAGTAACATCCTCATTCTCTTCAGAAGATGAATACTCGTCAGAGCTCATGAAGGGCATAAGGAGGTTCAATGGAATCTCTATGGTCTCTAGATGAGTCTCAGATTCCTTTGGTTCCTCAAAGGGAAACTCCTTATTGATCACTGGACATCCCAGGAGGTCTTCCTTACTGGGATTTACGTCCTCCCCTTCCTCTCCAAGTTTGGCCATGTTGACTATGTCAATGGCCTTGCACTCTCCTTTTGGATTTTCTTCTGTATTGCTTGGGAGAGTACTAGGAGGGATTTCAGTGATCCTTTTACTCAGCTGGCCCACTTGTGCCTTCAAATTTCTAATGGAGGACCTTGTTTCGTTCATGAAACTTACAGTGGCCTTAGATAGATCAGAGACTAAGTTTGCTAAATTAGAGGTATTTTGTTCAGAGTTCTCTGTCTGTTGCTGAGTGGATGATGGAAAAGGTTTACTATTGTTAAACCTATTTCTTCCACCATTATTAAAGCCTTGTTGAGGCTTTTGTTGATCCTTCCATGAGAGATTTGGGTGATTTCTCCATGAGGGGTTATAGGTGTTTCCATATGGTTCACCCATGTAATTCACCTCTGCTATTGCAGGGTTTTCAGGATCATAAGCTTCTTCTTTAGAAGATGCCTCTTGAGTACTGTTGGATGCAGCTTGCATTCCATTCAGACTCTGAGAAATCATATTGACTTGCTGAGTCAATATTTTATTCTGAGCCAATATGGCATTCAGAGTATCAATTTCAAGAACTCTTTTCTTCATAGGCGTCCCATTACTCACAGGATTCCTCTCAGAAGTGTACATGAACTGGTTATTAGCAACCATGTCAATGAGTTCTTGAGCTTCTGTAGGCGTTTTCTTTAGGTAAATGGATCCACTTGCAGAAGTATCCAATGACATTTTAGCCAATTCAGATAGACCATCATAGAATATATCCAGGATGGTCCATTCTGAAAGCATGTCAGAAGGACACTTTTTGGTCAGTCCTTTGTATCTCTCCCAAGCTTCATAGAGGGATTCACCTTCTTTCTGTTTGAAGGTCTGAACATCCACTCTAAGCTTACTCAGCTTTTGAGGAGGAAAGAACTTAGCTAAGAAAGCCTTGACCAGCTTATCCCAAGAGTTCAGGCTATCCTTAGGTTGAGAGTCCAACCATACTCTAGCTCTGTCTCTTATAGCAAAAGGGAAAAGCATGAGCCTGTAGACTTCAGGATCTACTCCATTAGTCTTAACAGTATCACATATCTGCAAGAATTCAGTTAAAAACTGAAAAGGATCTTCATATGGAAGTCCATGAAACTTGCAGTTCTGCTGCATCAGAGAAACTAATTGAGGTTTAAGCTCAAAATTGTTTGCTCCAATGGTAGGAATGGAGATGCTTCTTCCATGTAAATTGGAATTAGGTGCAGTAAAGTCACCAAGCATCCTCCTTGCATTATTATTATTTTCGGCTGCCATCTCCTCTTCCTGTTTGTAATTTAGCTTCTCTTAGTTTCCTCTTCAGAGTCCTTTCAGGTTCTGGATCTGCTTCAACAAGAATGTTCTTGTCCTTGCTCCTGCTCATATGAAAAAGAGGGAACAGAAAAATAATAATAATAGGGGTCCTTTTTACCACAGTATAGAGGTTCCTCTGTGTGAGTAGAAGAAGAAAAGAATGTAATGTAAAGAAAGAAACACAAGGGTAAGAAGAGCAGAGATGTGGGATGAAGAGAGGTGTTAGTAGATGAATAAATAAATAGAAGGAGATGAGAGAGAAGGAGAATTTTCGAAAATTATTTTTGAAAAAGAGTTAGTGATTTTCGAAAATAGTTTTTGAAAAAGGTTAGTAATTTTTCGAAAATTAAAATAAAAAATTAAAATAATTAGTTAATTAAAAAGAAATTTTGAAAAAGAGGGAAGATATTTTCGAAAATTAGAGAGAGAGAGTTAGTTAGGTAGTTTTAAAAAAGATAAGAAACAAACAAAAAGTTAGTTAGTTAGTTGAAACAAATTTGAAAATCAATTTTGAAAAGATAAGAAGATAAGAAGTTAGAAAGGATATTTTAAAATCAAATTTTGAAAAAGATAAGATAAAGAGATATTTTTGAAAAGATATGATTGAAATTAGTTTTGAAAAAGATTTGATTTTTTTAAAATCACAATTAATGACTTGATTCACAAGAAATCACAAAATATGATTCTAGAACTTAAAGTTTGAATCTTTCTTAACAAGTAAGTAACAAACTTGAAATTTTTGAATCAAAACATTAATTGATGATGTTATTTTCGAAAATTAGGAGATAAAGATAAGAAAAAGATTTTTGAAAAATATTTTTAAAATTTTCGAAAATAAATAAGAAAAATGAAAAAGATTTGATTTTTGAAAAATATTTTAAAAAGATAAGATTTTTAAATTGAAAATTTGATTTGACTCATAAAAACAACTAGATTTTAAAAAGTTTTGAAAAAGTCAACTCAAATTTTCGAAATTTATGAGTGAAAAAGGGAAAGATATTTTTTTTATTTTTGAATTTTTTTTTATGAGAGGGAAAAACATGAAAAAGACTCAATGCATGAAAATTTTGGATCAAAACAATGAATGCATGCAAGAATGCTATGAATGTCAAGATGAACACCAAGAACACTTTGAATGTCAAGGTGAACATCAAGAACTTATTTTTGAAAATTTTTTTATACAAAGAAAACATGCAAGGCACCAAACTTAAAAATTTTTCATGTATAGATACTATGAATGCAAGAATGTATATGAAAAACAAGAAAAGACACAAAACATGAAAACATCAAGATCAAACAAGAAGACTTACCAAGAACAACTTGAAGATCATGAAGAACACTATGAATGCATGAATTTTTCGAAAAATGCAAGATGAATATGCAATTGATACCAAACTTTCAACTTGACTCAAGACTCAAACAAGAAACATGAAATATTTTTTATTTTTATGATTTATTTTTTGGATTTTTGTATATTTTTTTCGAAAAAACATATAGGAAAAAGAAAATAAGGATTTCAAAATTTTTTAATATGAATTCCAGGAATCTTGTATTCTTAGTCTAAAGCTCCAATCCGAGGGTTAGGCATGGCTTAATAGCCAGCCAAGCTTTAGTATGTAACTCAGACATGCCACGGCTGACATTCCAATTAACTTGCCTCTATGCTGATGGTTGGAAGCCCCTATCCAAAAGAATTAGACATGGCTTTACAGCCAGCCAGGCTTCAACATGCTTCATGAAACTCTAGAATTCATTCTTAAAAATTCTGAAGAAAAAGTATATTTTTTAAAAGATTTATTTTTTTTCGAAAACAGATGAGAAATTTTTGAAAGGTATTTGAAAAATTTTTGAAAATAAAACAAAAAGAAAATTACCTAATCTGAGCAACAAGATGAACCGTCAGTTGTTCAAACTCGAACAATCCCCGGCAACGGCGGCAAAAACTTGGTGCACGAAATTGTGATCTCAGGCAACGGCGCCAAAAACTCTGTACGCACGTCTTAATAAATCGTTTTTCATTCACAACTTCGATACAACTAACCAGCAAGTGCACTGGGTCGTCCAAGTAATAAACCTTACGTGAGTAAGGGTCGATCCCACGGAGATTGTTGGTATGAAGCAAGCTATGGTCACCTTGTGAATCTCAGTCAGGCGGATATAAAATAGTTATGGAGTTTTCGAACATAAATAATAAATAGATAGAAAATAAGGATAGAAACACTTATGTATATCATTGGTGAGAATTTCAGATAAGTGTATAGAGATGCTTTCGTTCCTCTGAACTCTGCTTTCCTGCTGTCTTCATCCAATCAGTCTTACTCCTTTCCATGGCTGGCTTTATGTAAGGACATCACCGTTGTCAATGGCTACTTTTTATCCTCTCTGGAAAAAGGTTCGATGCGCTGTCACTGCATGGCTAATCGTCTGGAGGCATCACCCTTGTCAATGGCTGCATCCCATCCTCTTGTGAAAATGGTCCAAATGCTCTGTTACAGCACGGCTAATCATCTGAGGTTCTCGATCATACTGGAATAGGATTCACCCTCCTTTTGCGTCTGTCACTACGCCCAACACTCGCGAGTTTGAAGTTCGTCACAGTCATTCAATCCCAGAGTCCTACTCGGAATACTACAGACAAGGTTTAGACTTTCCGGACTCTCATGAATGCCACCATCAATCTAGCTTATACGACGAAGATTCTGATTAAGAGATCCAAGAGATACTCATTCAATCTAAGGTGGAACGGAAGTGGTTGTCAGGCACGCGTTCGTGGGGGAATGATGATGATTGTCACGTTCATCACATTCAGGTTGAAGTGCGAATGAATATCTTAGAAGCGGAATAAGTTGAATTGAATAGAAAAATAGTACTACTTTACATTAATCTTTGAGGAACAGCAGAGCTCCACACCTTAATCTATGGAGTGCAGAAACTCTACCGTAGGAGAATACATAAGTGATAATGGTTCAGGCATGGCCGAATGGCCAGCCCCCATGAAAGTCTAAGATAGCATAAAACTGATCAAAGATGTCTAATACAATAGTAAAAAGTCCTATTTATACTAAACTAGTTACTAGGGTTTATAGAAGTAAGTAATTGATGCATAAATCCACTTCCGGGGCCTACTTGGTGTGTGCTTAGGCTGAGCTTGAATGTTACACGTGTAGAGGTCAATCTTGGAGTTGAACGCCAGTTTGTAACGTATTTCTGGCATTCAACTCTGGCTTGTGACGTGTTTCTGGCGTTTAACTCCAGACAGCAGCGTAGAACTGGCGTTCAATGCCCTTTTACGTCGTCTAAACTCGGCCAAAGTATGGACTATTATATATTGCTGGAAAGCCCTGAATGTCTAATTTCCAACGCAATTAGAAGCGTGCCATTTTGAGTTCTGTAGCTCCAGAAAATCCACTTTGAGTGCAGGGAGGTCAGAATCCAACAGCATCAGCAGTCCTTCTTCAACCTCTGAATCTGATTTTTGCTCAAGTCCCTCAATTTCAGCCAGAAAATACCTGAAATCACAGAAAAACACACAAACTCATAGTAAAGTCCAGAAATGTGAATTTAACATAAAAACTAATGAAAACATCCCTAAAAGTAACTAGATTCTACTAAAAACATACTAAAAACAATGCCAAAAAGCGTATAAATTATCCGCTCATCAAACACCTCGGCTTGCCCATTGGTCTGTGAATCAACATCACCCTGTTTTCCTTGTTAGGTTTTGAGTTATTTTTAGTCATAATTGTGAATTCTTGTTATATAGAATATTTTCTTTATGCCACTTACCTTAATCCACATTTTTCTGACTCACTAATTTTAATTTAATAACTTCTTTTTCAAATTCTAACATTACTACCCTTTTCAAAATCTCTTTTCTGATTTTTCACTGTCCTCTAACTTTCTAACCATGGTATACTGATAATTTTTCTATTTAACTTGAATTCTAATACATTTTGGATTGTAAATTCTTCCTTTCCAAATTTCAAACTGCTAAACAATCCTTCATGCACAATTAGTTGACTCATTTACCTCATTCTATTTCTCCTTTGCCGCTTTGAGTTTTCTTTGTTTAATTGCCTATTTGCTTCCCTATTTTTATCCATATCCTGGTTTCCCATTTTTCAGGATGTCTGCCTCACAGAGGAAAAGAAAAGGCAAGGCTACTGGCAAGCACAAGAGAGGAGATTCCTCCCAGTCCATCATCGCCCTCATGCATGATTCTTCATGGCGGGAGAAGAACTTTACACAGCAGGAAAAAGTTGACCAGCTGCTCCCTGCAAATGATCCAATAAAATTTGCAAACCGGTACTGTGAGCTGAAGTACCCAGCTTTTGCAAACTCCAGGAATCTATACCTATAGAGAACTCTAAAGATTCCAGAAGCACTCCAGCAGTACACCACTGAGCAAATCAAGCAAAGGGGCTGGTTCTTTCTGGAGAGAACACTGACAGAGGTCAACGCATCTTGGGTCCGGAAATTCTACTGCAACTACTACCTCACCATCCTAGATGTCGTACACCTGAGAGGAAAACAAATTCTGGTCACTGAGGAGGCCTTAGAAGACATTCTCCAGCTCCCAGCCAAGTCCGATCAGCCTGATGGTTATTCAAAGGCTGAGGAGGACATGCGCCTGATGCAGTTTGATTGGGATGCTGTAAAGGCACGGATAGCTCTCGACCCGACTGTTCCTTGGGAGATGGGTCAGGACACCACCATGCCTAGAGGGATCAAGAGGGCGTACTTAAATGATGAGGCTCGGTTATGGCACCAGATCTTGAGTAATTATGTGATGCCGAGTACTCACGAGACAGAGATCCCAGCTGCTATGATCACCCTCCTATGGTGTGTGCTGGAGGGTAAGGACCTTTATCTACCACGCTTTATCCAGCATTATATGGCCAGGGTCCACGTCCGAGGCATCCTCCCTTTTCCGTACCTGGTTACACAGCTAGGCCGTCGAGCTGACGTGCCATGGGAGGATGCCGATGAGAGACCACCAGCGGCGGACTGCAGGAAGATCATTCCTCACAGCAGGAACTTGCTAGCCTTGGGCTACAGACCACCACCCTTCACTACTACTGATGAGACAGCCCCACCGTCTGCTGGACCCTCTTCATCCATAGTTGCCACTGCTGCCCCTGCTGCTACCACTGCACCTCCACCTGCCTCTGAGCCCGTCTACCGCCTCGTACACCATCTATTCCGACAGCTTAATCAGATGGAGCGCCGTAACTGGCGCCGGTATGAGAGATTGGAGCGTCGCAGCCAGCGACGCTATTCGCATCTGAAGCTGATGATCCGACAGGGTGGTGACATCCCCTCTGAGCCCGACACACCATCTGAGCCATCAGAGGCGGAGGAGGATGAGCACGAGGAGGAGACTCATTTCTAGGAGGAGACCCATCAGCAGGCAGACACAGAGCAGGCTACCCCGCATCAGGAGGTTACGCATCAGATAGAGGCTACAGATTCGGAGATCCCGATCCAGTCAGCACCGCCTCTACAGCAGCCAGACCCTCAGCCCACCACCACCACAGAGCCTCCAGCTACCATCCCTACCAGTGATGACACCCCTTCACACCCGACTTGACTGAGCATCAGGGACGATGCTTCATTTTAAGTGTGGGGAGGTCGCCATCTTTGGCGTTTTATTTTGGTGAACCACTACATCTCTTTTTTCTTTTATTTTGGATATTTTTCTGTATTTTTCTTTCTTTTTTTCTGAGTACTTATACATTGCTGCTTTTATGTATTCTTACTCTATTTTTGCATTTTGCATTTTTAGTTCATATTTTTAGTTATTTAGTTTAGTTTGCAATTCTGACTTATTAGTGGATTAATTAGTATAGTTTACCCTTTTTAGCATAAGATAGCATAGTTAAATTGAAAAATATAAAAAGGAAGTAAGCTAGGAAATTGAACATAACAGATTTAAATCCATAAACCTTGTATATATAGCATTACATCATATAGTTAAGTTGACAACATTTCATCAAGGAGGAACATTAAAACTTTAAAGGCTACCCTAAATAATTTTTTTATGAGAATAATGGGAATTTTTAACTAAACCTGCATAACATGTATGAATGATATATGATGCTTGAGTTAGAGAACACACAGCCTGTGAGTATTGAGCTTAATTGTATGGTTGCATTCAAACCATATTTTTCAGCATTTAATAAAAGGGGATACAAAAGAATTCCCCAATGCAAAATAAAAGCAATGCACATGGGATAAAAATAAAATTGAAACATGAGCATGTAACAACAAGTGGGATAATATAGGAAAATTGGTAAAGAAGCTTGTTCTACTAAATATGTATGTTAGGTGAGATCTTAGTCTAATTAAGGATTCACTTATTAGCTCACATAGCCTTATACATATATCCCTACCTTTACCTTGGCCCCATTACAACCTTAATTAAAGACCTCATGACTTTTGGTATGACTGTGCTCTATAATTGTTGATTGGTTAGATGAAGAACAAAGTTATAGAAAGTAAGAATAAAAAGAAAAGTAGAGTGAATAAACCCAATAAACACTGAGTGACTAGAGGGTAACCACAAAATCCAGTGAGGGTTCAATAACTCATCAACATATATCTGTGCTTAATTTACTAATTGTTTTGCAAGTTTGTACAATATTTTCATTTCCCATCTCATTTGCTGAAATGCTTTATTATTTAAGGGTTGGCTATATATATATATATATATATATATATATATATATATATATATATATATATATATATATATATATATATATATATATATATATATATATATGACTCCTTGAGGATGTAAATTAATTTGACTACATGTAAAGCTTTATATATGAGTGGATAAATTGGAATTGCATGACTCATTTAGGTAGATGCATTTAGAATAGGTTGCATTGCATAACATTCCACCACTTTAACCTTACCTTATTCTTTACCTTGGATTTAGCATGAGGACATGCTATTGTTTAAGTGTGGGGAGGTTGATAAACCCATATTTTATGATATATTTTGTGCTTAATTTGAGTGATTTATTCAATCCTTCACCCACTTATTCATATTAATTGCATGGTTTTACTTTCCCTTCCTTATTATGTGATGTATGTGAAAAACATGTTTCCTAGGCTTTAAAATTAATTATTTTAATTACCTTTATTTCCATTCGATGCCGTGATTAGTGTGTTGAGTAGTTTCAGATTTTCTAAGGCAGAATGACTTAAGGGATGGAAAAGGAAACATACAAAAATGGAAGGAAAGCACAAAACGGAGCTTCTGAAGAAACTGGCATCCACGCGATCACATGGACGAAGCGATCGCGTGCCAAGCGCGAATCATCAGCGACGCGGCCGCATGACTGACGCGACCGTGCGCCTTAAGCAGAACGCACATGACGCGGTCGCATGACTGACGCGACCGCGTGGAAAGGAAATGCTCCGAATGATGCGACCGCGTGACCCACGCGGACGCGTGACAGAGGCCACGCACCAGAAATTGCAGAAAACGCTCACAGCGAATTCTGAAGCCTTTTTTGGCCCAAATCCAAGTCCAGAAGGCATAGACCAGAGGTTATGAAGTGGGGGAACGCATCCATTCAGAGAGAGCTCGCCAATTTTCACTTTCCATGATTTAGATTTAGTTTGAGAGAGGTTCTCTCCTCTCTCTCTTAGGATTAGGATTTAGGATTTAGGACTTCTCTTAGTTTGTAAGAGTAACTCTCGATCCAGGTTTAATATTTACTTTAATGCTTTTATTCGTATCTATAAATGTTGCCAACTTGACTTATTAATTATTCCATGTTACAGATTGTTATTTGAATTAATGATTATTTGAGGTATTTCAGATATTGATTGCTTTCTCTTTAATTGTGTTACCATTGCTTTTCATCTAAGGACATTTTTTTATTCCAGCAATTTTACTTTTTTCCCTTTTGGTCTTGGTTAAGAAATCAGTAACTCAACATTATTAAACTCAGCATAATTGATAATCGTTATCTTGCTAATTAAACTGAACTTCAATAATCCCAACTTTTTCTTAGGAAATAAATAGGATTCGAAGGTCAACTAATTAGTCCCTTGACTTTCCTTTACTTTAGTAAAGGTTAACTAAGTGGAATTTAGATTCAACTTTCATTATTGTTGAGAGAGATAACTAAGTTGGACTTCTAATTCCTTTTATCTTGCCAGAAGTTTGCTTTATAGTATTTATTTATTTTAATTGCCATCACTTTACTTGCCATTCAATTCACTTGCTTCTCACCTTCTAAACCCCGATTACAACCTTTATAGCCAATAATAAGAACATACTTCCTCGCAGTTCCTTGAGAAGACGACCCGAGGTTTGAATACTCGGTTAACAATTTTAAAAGGGGTTTGTTACTTGTGACACCCAAAACGTTTGTACGAAGGGATTTCTGTCGGTTTAGAGACTATATCTACAACGCGACTGTTTTTATGAACTTCTTTACTGGCAAAAATCCTAACGTCAAGCATCTCTAAAAAGAGTAGGCCACCAGAATCCACAGTCTAAGATCTTTCTTGCTGTTCTTTGAGGGCCAAAATGTCCTCCACTCTCAGATGAGTGACAGGCCTCTAAAATAGACTGGAATTCTGATTGAGGCACACACCGTCTAATTACCTGATCAGCGCCACATCTCCATAAATATGGGTCATCCCATATATAATATTTAGACTCGTTTTTCAGCTTGTCTCTTTGATGCTTAGAAAAGTTTGGAGGAAATGTGCGGCTAACTAGATAATTAGCTACAGGTGCATACCAAGGGACTACCTCAGATACTGCTTGCAGGTTATCAAATGGAAAATTATCATCTATAGGAGTAGAATCATCCTTAACGTGCTCAAGGCGACTCAAGTGGTCTGCCACTAAATTCTGGTTACCACTTCTATCCTTTATTTCTAAATCAAATTCTTGTAATAGTAGTATCCAACATATAAGCCTTGGTTTGGACTCCTTTTTAGCTATTAGATACTTTAAAGCTGCATGGTCCGAATACACTACTACTCTAGTAACAAGTAAATAAGCTCAGAATTTATCCAGAGCAAAAACAATAGCAAGAAGCTCTTTCTCAGTAGTAGTATAATTGGACTGGGCAGCGTCTAAAGTCTTAGACACATAAGCTATAACAAAAAGATCATTACCTTCGCGCTGAGCTAGCGCTGCTCCTACTGCATGGTTGGAAGCATCGCACATGATTTCAAACGGCTGGCTCCAGTCTGGTCCTCTCACAATTGGAGCTTGAGTCAGGACGGTCTTCAGCTTATCAAACGCTTGTTTGCAATCCTCACTGAACTCGAACTCAATATCTTTCTGCAGTAATCTGGACAAGGGGAGTGCTACCTTACTGAAGTCCTTTATGAATCTCTTGTAAAAACCTGCATGGCCAAGGAACGAACGGACCTCTCTCACAGAGGAGGGGTAAGGTAAACTCGAAATAACATTCACCTTTGTTGGGTCTACAGAAATTCCATTATTAGATACCACATGTCCTAGTACAATCCCTTGTTTTACCATAAAGTGACATTTTTCAAAATTTAATACAAGGCTTGTATTAACACATCTATCTAATACTCTAGATAATCCATCTAAGCAAAGGCTAAAAGAATCACCATAAACACTAAAATCATCCATAAAAACCTCCATACGGTCCTCAATAAGATCAGAGAAAAGACTCATCATGCACCATTGGAAAGTAGCTGGTGCATTGCACAAGCCAAAGGGCATTCTCTTGTAAGTATAAGTACCAAAAGGACATGTAAAAGTGGTCTTTTCTTGATCCTCAGGAGCTATATGAATCTGGAAATAACCTGTGTAACCATCTAAAAAATAATAATGTGATTTACCTGACAGGCGATCCAGCATTTGATCAATGAATGGAAGTGGGTAGTGATCCTTACGGGTGACTTGGTTGAGACGCCTGTAATCAATGCAGACTCTCCAAGCATTCTGAACTCTAGTTGCTATGAGCTCTCCATGCTCATTCTTTACTGTAGTGACTCTAGACTTCTTGGGTACCACTTGTACTGGGCTAACCCATTCACTGTCTGAAATAGGATATATTATACCTGCTTCCAACAGTCTGGTCACTTCTTTTTTGACAACTTCCAAGATAGTGGGATTCAATCTTCTTTGGGGTTGACGGACAGGTCTCGCTCCCTCTTCTAAAAATATTCTGTGCTCACATACTTAAGGGTTGATGCCTACTATGTCTGCCAAACTCCACCCAATTGCCTTCTTATGCCTCCTCAGTACATCAAGTAGCTGCTCTTCTTGTTGAGAAGTGAGTTCCCTTGCAATGATAACTGGAAACTTCTGCTCATCTTCAAGATAAGCATATTTGAGATGTGGAGGAAGAGGTTTTAATTCCAACTTCTGATCATGGGCAGGCTCTGGATTGTCTGGAGCTTGTGAAAATGCCGAAGTGCCCTCATTGTCAGTTAAGAGGGTCCTCACACTTGGACCTTGTCCAGTGTGCCTCTCTTCTAACTCTTCCTTGTGAACTTCAGCTACAGTTTCATCTATGACATCACACTGGAAGATAGAATGATCTTCTGGAGGGTTGTTTATGACTCCATTTAGATTGAAGATTACTATTCGGCCATCTATTTCAAAAGAGTATGTTCCTGAAAAAGCATCCAATTTGAATTTTGATGTCTTCAGGAATGGTCTTCCAAGTAGGATTGATGATGGCTTATCTGAGTCATTATGGGGCATCTCCAAGATATAAAAATCAGTGGAAAATGTAAGCCCTTTAATGTTCACCAAAACATCTTCATCAACTCCAGCCACTATAATAATGCTTTTATCTGCTAACACAAAACGAGCTGCCGACCTTTTTAAGGGAGGGAGCCTCAAAATATCATATATAGACAAAGGCATTATACTAACACATGCTCCTAAATCACACATGCAATCATAAATTACTACACCACCAATAGTACAACTAACTATACAAGGACCTGGGTCACTACACTTTTCAGGTAGTCCTCCCATTAAAGCAGATATGGAACTACCTAAAGGAATAGTTTCTAATTCATTAATTTTGTCTTTATGTATACATAAATCTTTTAGAAACTTTGCATATTTAGGTACCTGTTGAATAACATCAAAAAGAGGGACAGTTACCTCAACCTTTTTGAATATTTCTACCATCTTGGAATCGGGTTCCAGCTGCTTCCTGGGTTTCCTTGCAAGTTGTGGAAATGGAATGGGAGTGGTGTTTTCTGCAGTGTCTGTGCCGTTTGGTGCTTCCTCCTGTGGTTGAGCTTCTTCTTTTTCAGCTATGTCCTGTATATCCTCTTCCTCTTCAACATCTCCTATCTCTACTACCTCTTCAGCTGAGGCGTGTTCTGGTGAGTTTGGCTCCTCCTGATTCCTCTCCTGCAGTGTGGTTCCGGACCTTAGGGTGATGGCATTAATGCCTCCCTTTGGATTGGGTAATGGTTGAGAGGGGATTCCAGTGGAGCTCGAAGGTTGGTTACTGGAATTTTGTATTGATCCAATCTGTGAGACAAGAGCTTGCAAAGTAGAGGCCAGACCATTCAGACTGGCATTAATGTTATTCATAATGTTATTTTCCATGGTCTGTTGTCTTCGCTCAAAAGATTGTAGTAACTCTTCATTAGGAGATGAAGAAAGATGAGTAAATTGAGAGATCTGCTGTTGGGTATTCTGTGGTCCTTGGGATTGCCTCAAGTGAGGTGCTCTGTAAGGTTGATTCTGCTGCCTGTTGTTGTTATTATTCCACCTCTAATTTCCCTTATTATCTCTGCCTCCTCTGTTATTGTTGTCCCTCCAATTCTGGTTAGAATTATCCCGCCATCCATGGTTCTGATTTCCACCTTGATTGTACCCTTGGTTGGGGCGGTCATAGAAGTTATGAGTGGATGCCACCATGTTGTCTTCCTGCTGGAGCTGCGGGCATTCATCAGTGGTCTTGTACTTCTTCATAGACCCATTGCTAGCACTTTCCAATGTGGTCTTATCTTGGGGCCTCATGCCCTGTGTGATATAGCTGAGTAACACTATCTTGTCAATCGTGTGGTGGGGGCATGCTTCCAGAAGATTATTGAAGCGCTCCCAGTATCAAAGAGAGTCTCGTTGTCATCTTGAACAATCGTGGAAATGTCTTTCCTTTGTTTATCAGTAACTTCAGATGGAAAGAATTTTTCCAAAAATTCTTTTCTGTGTATCCCAGTTGGATACATTTGCTAGGGGTTGAGTGTAATACCACTCTCTTGCTTTTCCCTCAAGAGAAAACGGGAAAGCTTTCAGCAAAATTGAAGTTTCATCTGTACCATCACGCCTGACAGCAGAACAGGCTGCTTGGAAATCTCTCAGGTGCTTGATAGGCTCTTGAGCAGGTAAGCCATGAAACTTGGGCATCAAATTGAGTAGTGCGGTCTTTATTTCAAAATCTGTAGCCACCGCTGGGTGATGCGCTTGAAACGGTTGCATTGTAAAATCAGGGGCTCCTTCCTCCTGGATAGTAACTCTTCTGGCTACCGCCATGTTACCTGTACGTAAATCAACCGAATCAGTAGAACGGGAGCTGGTTTCTTCCTCAAATGGCGTTTTGAATCTGCCCTCAGAGAGGACTAACTGACGCCGAGCTCGCCTTATTCGTGAAATAGTCCTTTCAATTTCAGGATCGAATATTGGCAAGCTTGGATCAGGAAGTGAACGCGTCATTTGACGAAAGAAACATGCAGTTCATAGTAGCAAAATAAAATAAAATGCAAATAAATAAATTCTAATTAATAACTTTAGCACTCTATTGCAACTCCCCGGCAACGGCGCAAAAATTGATGCAGGCAGAAATTGGCGAATTAAAAATTGTTAAAATATATATGTTGCAAGTATAGTTCTTAACTCGCCAGAAATCCACTTATCAATTTAGAAAGGTGTCACAGAAATTTAAAATTAAAATACTGGGAGTATGAATCCCAGGTCGTCTCCCAACGAGTTGCAGAAAAGTGTGCTATTTTATTAATCAGAGGTTTTCAAAAAGGTTTGAGTTGAGTAAGCAGGAAATTAAATTCGAGAAATTGAATAAGGTAAATAAAAGCCTTGACTGGAAGTTGATTAGTTGGAATTCCTATTATTGTTGGAATACTCTCAAGATTAACTGACAATTAAAGGTTGTCCTGTTTAGTTATCCTTTACTAGGTAAGGGAAAGTCAAACAAGTTGGAATGCTACGTCTGTTCACAAGTTGCAATCCACTTATTTAAAAGAGATTGGAGTTAGTGACTAGAAGGCAATCCAACCATAAACCCAATTGCAATCTATCTTTTAAGCTTTCCAACTCAAGGGTTCCTTTCAATCAACTCCCCATCAAGTTAGGGAACTACTCGCTCATTGTGAATGTAAATTTCATAGCATACAAAAAGGAATTAAAGAAAGACATTGTAAATAAAAATCAAAATAGTCAGTTAAAAATAAAAGTGATCCTTGTATTAAATAATCCTAAAAATATTCCAATGGTAAAATTAAACAAAGCAAAGGACATGGAAGAGTAAAGCCAAGTAAAGAAAATGAACTAGAATGACGAAGTCTTGATGAGGTATTAGCTCTTCTCAATATCCCAATGCAAAAGCAAGAGAAAATTAAAATCCTAAGAACTATGAATGTGTAGAGAGAAAAACCTAGAGGAGGAGTAAAAAAACTAGATCTCAAACTAAAACTGTGTAGAATGAATGATGTCCTTGGTTTCTGCATGTTCTCTGGCTCTAGTCTGCTGTTCTGGGCCAAAAACTGGGTCAAAATAGGGTCCAAAATCGCCCCCAGCGAATTCTGCAGATTATACAGATCGCGCATGTCACGCGATCGCGTCATCCATGCAGACGCGTCATTCGCGTTTTTCCCTGCCATGTGTTCGCGTCGTTCACGCCTCTGCGTCGCTTGTGCATCGACGCACACGCGCAACTGGCGCGCACGCGTGGGAAGCTGCACGTGACCTCATTAAGAGAAATCGTGCCTGGCGATTTCTGAGGCCAAAGAGGCCCAATTTCAAGCTGTTTCTGCATGGAAAAGACCCAAGGATGCTAAGGGGAAAAGAAGAGAACTCATTTTGGCACTAGGACATAATTTTAGGAGTTTTTTGGTTCTTGGGTGATTCTAGAGAGAGAAAACCCTTGTTCCTCTCTAGATCTAGTTTCCATTTTGATTTTTCCTTATTGAATTGTGAATTGGATTTTGTTGATTACAGTTTTAATTGTTCAATTTAAATTCCTTACTACAATCTTGCTTATATCTAGCGATAGTTTTATGATTCTTGTCAATTGTTATTTTTACCCATTTCATGAATGTTGTGGATCTTGTTTTGTTGATGTTACATTGATGGTTTCTATGTTTATTCTTGTTGATTGTTTGATTGTACATTGATAATTGTTAGTGGATTTTTGTAGAATTCAATTTAATTGCTATTTTGAACATGTCTTTTATTAGTGCTTACAAAGTGTTCGATGAATTGTTCACTTTGATTATGGAGTAGTTCCTTCTCACTCTTAGCCTAGGTCAAGGGAATTGGGTAAACTTGAGTCATTGGGTCTAATGGATTTGATGATTTGAGAGCCCTAGGTGGTTAATTTGATACTCATTGACGCCAATCCACTACTAATCTAATTAGTAGGTAGGTTGGGACTTATGGGTTGATGTGATCAGGGCCATTTGACGTACTTCAAGTCTAGGAGTAGACATCACGTACTTAAGACTTGAGAGTAGACTTAATGAGCTTGGTTCCTCGTAATTGTCAAGATGTAGTCGTTGGACAAGGATTGTGAGCCCAATTCCCATGCCTAGCCAAGAGTTATTTTTGTCATTCATATTCGAAAACCAATTTCCAATTTCAATTGTCTTGGTTATAGTTATTCGTTTAGTTTAAGGTAGAATTAAGTAGAATATTGCTTGTTCATTGGAATTGCTTAATTTTTGCTTACGTAGTTGAATTCATTTATTGCGATTTAAGATTACTTGCTTGTTAAGTTTTTCCATTTATTTTCATGTTCATAACTAACAACTCCGGATTTCTAACCAATATCGAAGTACATGTTTGCCCATTCCTTGTGAGACGACCCGAGGTTTGAATACTTCGGTTATTTCTATTGGGGTTGAACTTGTGACAACCAAATCCCTCTTCTAAATTTGACTCCCGAGGATTGTTGTTGGTAAAGCTATACTCACAACGAGGTGTTATTAAAGAGAAATTTACCAATACACCCTTGGAGAGAGCATCAAATTTCTGGCGCCGTTGCCGGGGAATGGTTGCAACATATGCCTTGATTTTGGTTATGTGAATATGTGAATACTGTAGATATTTTGCTCTTTCAATACTTACTTAGAGTTTAAATTTCTTTTGCAATTGTACTATGACTTTCAAGTTTGATGACTCGGTCTCAACCGAATTCTAGCTTATCCAACTTTGATCCCGAGATTGAAAGAACTTTGTTACACACTCGGCAAGCTAGAAGGCGATTGGACTACACGCCTAGTACTTCGGCCTCTCTTGAGGAAAACACCGAATCACTAGACGCTACCGAGGGTGACTTGGAGTCCGCTACTTCCTATTCTTCTGTTGGCACTACTAATACATCTTTGCATCCTACAGGTGAGCCACACATGGCGGAGCCACGCCGGATCACTTTGCATGAGCAAGGAGCTTCGGATATCATACTTCAACCGTTACAAGCAAGGTATCCTAACCTTGATCCAAATTTTGAGTTGAAGAGTAGCTTGATAAATCTACTTCCTAAGTATCATGGGTTGCCGGGTCAAGACCCCATCCGACATTTGAAGGATTTTCATGTTGCTTGTTCTACGGCTCGAAGGCATGGAGCCGATAAGGTAGCCATCATGGTTTTTGCCTTTCCTTTTTCTCTTGAAGCACAAGCAAAAACATGGTTTTATTCGCTACCGGATGATATTGTGACTAATTGGGATTTCTTGAGAAGAGAGTTTCTTGACAAGTTCTTCCCACCGGAGAAGACCGAGTACATCCGGAAAGAGATTTCGGGCATAATGCAAAGAGACCAAGAGAGCATGTATGAGTATTGGTCTCGGTTCAAGAGGCTATTGGAGTCATGTCCACATCACGGAATGACCACTCGCTTGCTCATTAGCTACTTTACCGGAGGTCTTTGTGCGGAAGATAGAAGATTGCTTATCGCCTCTAGTGGTGGGTCCCTTTCGAAAAACAAGACGGAAGGAGAAGCTTGGGATTTGATAAAGGATGTCGCCGAATCTACGCAACACACAAGAGTGAGGAATAACCCCCTTAAGAGTGTGGTAGAACCGTCCCCCTCCGAAGCAAGTCTAACCAAGGCACTTGGGGATATGGCCACCATCCTTACACAAATTCAAAGAGATCAAAGGGAGTATTACTCCATCAAAGCCATCCAAGCCCCTCCTCCGGTTGCTCAACTTGAAGGCCCTCCTAGGATTTGTGGGTTGTGCTCTAGCACCACACATTACACCGACCAATGCCATCAAATTCAAGAGGAACATGCCCTTGTGGTAGCCAATGTGAATTACAACAACCGTCCACCATATCCTTCTCAAGGCCAGAACAACTACCATCAAGGTAGCAATCAACATCAAGGGTGGAGAGATAATGCACAAGGAAGCAATCAGAACCAAAGATGGAACAACCCTTCTTCTCATCACAATAACAACCAATCTTCATCCCAATACCACCACAATAACACCAACTACCAAGCCAACCAAAACCAAAACAACTACACTAAGTACCAAACACCACACCATAGACAACAAAACCAAACTCCTACATCTTCCAAAAATCAAGTTGATGAGCTTAGAGCCACTATGGAAAAACGAGATGAGATCAACAAGGCTCAATTCGAGGCCTTGAACACTCAATTGACCAACCTCACCAACATACTCTCAAAGATGAACATGTCAAGCCAACCACCAACTCCCAATAACAACACCACCCAACCCTCAAGTTCCCCCAACCTTCCATCACAACTCCAACCAAACCCAAGAGGCGGTCTCAATGCCATCACTCTACGGTCGGGGACTACATTGGAGGAGATACCCCCAAGAGTCATGGGAGAGATGCATGAGGAAGAGGTAGTTGTTGGAACTCCACATGAAGGAGAGGTGGTAAACAAAAGGCATGAGGAAGAAGGAGTAAACCTCAAGGAACCCAAGAGGAAAGCCGTAGTCGATGAATCAATTCCTATTCCATTTCCTTCCATGGTGAAGAAAGCAAAGAAGACACCGGAATTTGATTTAGACATGCTCCAAGTGTTCAAAAAGGTCGAGGTAACCATACCACTCCTTGACGCTATTCAACAAATCCCCAAGTATGCAACATTTTTGAAAGACTTGTGTACACACAAGGATAGAATAGGGGAATTAGAGACACTATCCTTGGGTAGCTCGTTTTCTTCCTTGATGGAGCCTATTCCAAGAAAATGTGGTGACCCTGGACCATGCTTAGTATCTTGTTGTATTGGTGGATACACTTTTCATGATTGTATGTGTGACTTGGGAGCTTGTGTTAGCATCATGCCACTTTCCATCTATGTGAGGGTTGAATTTAGCTCCATTGAAGAAGTCGGCGGCGAGGTTTGCCTTAGCCGATAAAAGTGTGATCACAGTAATGGGAATAGCTGAAGATGTACTTGTGGCAATTAAGGATTTGGTTTTTTCGGTTGACTTTTACATCCTTGAGATGCCCCCAACGGAAGGTAGAAGCTCATCCTCCGTCCTACTTGGTAGGCCTTTCCTCAAAACCTCCAAATTCAAGCTAGATGCCTTTACTGGTGTATATTCCTTTGGAGTTGGAGACAAGACTATCAAGTTCAATTTAGAGGAAGCCATGAAACATCCTCCCGAAGAACATTCTATGCTCCGATGTGACATAATTGATGAAGTGGTAGTGGAAGTACAAGAAGAAGATCATGACAAGTCGTGCTACCCCACCGTTGAGGAGATAGATGACCAAGAGGATGAACTTAAAGAAGTTGTCAAGAATGAGTCCCATAAGCTTGATGAAAAAGAACCTCATCTGGAGGTAGCAAGTGAACTAAAACCCCTTCCCTCCCATCTGAAATATGCGTTACTAGAAGACAAATGTGGGTTTCCAGTTATTATTGCTAGTGAACTCTCAAGTGAAGAAGAGGAAAAACTCCTAGACGTTCTAAGAAAGTACAAGAAAGCGATAGGATGAAGCCTTGCGGATATTGTGGGGATTGACCTGCATAAGTGCATGCATAGGATATTTCTCCAAGATGGAGCCAAGCCGGTTCGGCAACCGCAAAGGAGGCTCAACCCAACCATCCTTGACGTAGTGAAGAAAGAGGTCACCCGACTACTGGATGCGGATATCATATACCATATTTCCGACAGTGAGTGGGTGAGCCCGGTTCAAGTTGTTCCCAAGAAGTCGGGCATCACAACGGTCAAAAAGGAAGACGGAGAAATGGTCACTAAAAGAGTGCAAAATGCGTGGTGAGTATGTATTGACTACAGAAGATTGAATGCCGCCACACGGAAGGACCATTACCCCTTACCCTTCATCGATCAGATGCTGGACCGCTTGGTAGGTAAATCTCACTACTGTTTTCTTGATGGATTTACTGGATATTTTCAGATACATATTGCTCCTGAAGATCAGGAGAAGACCACGTTTACATGTCCGTTTGGCACCTTTGCCTATAAAAGGATGCCATTTGGACTATGTAACGCACCTGCTACTTTTCAGAGGTGCATGATGAGTGTCTACTCCGATCTAATGGAGAATTGTCTAGAAGTTTTTATGGACGATTTCAGCGTTTATGGTGTCTCATTTGATTGTTGTTTGGAGAGCTTGGCCAAGGTCCTAGCTAGATGTGTTGACACCAACCTTGTCTTAAATTTTGAAAAATGTCACTTTATGGTACGACAAGGCATAGTGTTGGGACATGTAGTATCTCATGAAGGCATTTCCGTGGACCCAGCCAAGGTCGATGTTATTACTACTTTGCCTCACCCCTCATCCGTGAGGGAGGTCCGCTCATTTTTGGGACATGCAGGATTTTATAGGCGCTTTATCAAGGACTTCAGCAAGATTGCCTTGCCATTGTCGCGCCTACTCCAAAAAGATGTGGATTTTGAGTTTGACAGTGAATGTGAAGCGTTGCTCAAGCGCTATGGAGTATCGCATAAGGTTGCTACTGCTTATCATCCGCAAACAAATGGGCAAGCGGAAGTGTCCAACCGAGAAATCAAGAGAATCTTGGAAAAAGTGGTCAATCCACAAAGAAAGGATTGGAGCCTCCGGTTAGGAGATGCACTATGGGCATACAGAACGGCCTACAAGACTCCGATAGGGATGAGTCCCTTTCGGATCGTCTATGGTAAGGCATGCCATCTTCCGGTGGAAATTGAGCATCGAGCATATTGGGCGGTAAAGCAGTGCAACATGGATTTAGCTAAGGCGGGTGAAGCTAGGAAGTTACAATTAGAAGAGCTTGAGTGTTTGAGGAACGAGTCATATGAGAATGCCCGAATTTACAAGAAAAAGACTAAAGCGTTCCATGACCATCACATTCGGAAGAAGAACTTTAAAGAAGGAGATGAAGTCCTCCTCTACAACTCAAGACTCTGATTTATGCCTGGCAAGCTCCGTTCTAGATGGGAAGGACCTTTTAAGGTGAAAGAAATGAAGCCCTACGGAGTGGTGGAATTGTTTGATCCCAAAAGTGAAGCAACTTTCAAGGTGAATGGGCATAGAGTGAAGAAATATCATGGTTGCAAACCTCCAAGGGAGCTAGAGGTGTACATATTGGAGGATGCACCAAGTAGAGATGAAGCTTGAGAAGAAGACCGTCCAACTTAAGGACGCTAAAGAAAAGTGCTTGGTGGGAGGCACCCCACTGTGGTAAGATCTTACTTGTTTATACCACCTTATAGTATCTTTAGTTCCTTGAATTTTATGCTCTTTTGATGATTGATTGAGTGCTTAGGGATGCTAGCTTTGTTGATTCTATTAGATAGGTAGAATGTTCATTTAGAAAGGTTGTGAAAGAGATAAAGAAAACACAAAATTTTTCTTTGAAAAAGAGCACTGACGCGCAAGCGCACAGTGCGCGTGCGCGCCGGTTGCGAATTTCCATTTTCAGGCCAAAAACCCGAGAGTCAGGCCAACTTTGTGCCCAACTCGCGCCAGGCACCCACGCGTTCGCGTACATGCCGCCTGCGCGCACCATTGCCAGTTGACCATCGACGCGTAAGGGCACTATGCGCGCGCGCGCCGATGGAGCTATATGGAGCCTCTGGTACAAAAACCAGGGAGTTGTGCCATGATTGGGCCAACTTTGTGCCAAAACGGACGCGTCTGCGAGTAGTGCGCGCCCGCACCATCTGTAGAATACCACAAGCATGCGCCCGCGCATGGTGCGCATCCGCGCGCATGCCTCCCTGGGTCACCCTGGTACAAAAACCAGAGACTTGAGCCAAGTTTATGCCACTTTTGTGCCTGGGGCACAGCTCCTTTCGTGCGCGCGCGCCACTGACGCGCACGCGCCCTCAGCTAGTACCTTCACCGACGCGTCAGCGCACCTTGCGCGCGCGCGCCATCCGCGCGAACCAGTTTTATACTTCGCGCCGTTCCACTTCCTTTCTCACTCACCCTTCTTTTTCTTTCTTAGCTCCTACTCCCTTCATCACTTCCCTTCTCTTCTCTTCTTCTCCTTCTTCCACAACCCACCACCATTGTCTCCGGCCACTCGCCGTTGACAACAACCATTTTTCCGGTGGCGCTACACTTCTCCTATTTTCTCTCTCATCTTCACAAAAGAAGATTCAACCTTGCTTTTTCATACTCTTCAAGGTTTAACTTCTCCCTCCCCTTTACCTTTGCTTTTTCTTATACTTTTTCTTCTAATCAAATGCTTCTTATCATCTTACTTAGTTTCTCTTTTGCTTGATAGTGATATTTCTTGTTTTTGTTTGCTTATTTTCCCTCTCTTTTCTTTGTTTCTCCATGGATGTTGAACTTGAACTTAATTTGCATTACTAGATCTTTTGTCACTCTTTTACCATTGTGTGATGTTTATGTGGTGATTGATGTTCCATTTTGGGCTTTGAATCGGTTTAGTATCTCATAATTGCTCATTGCTTGATTATCGCGCGGCAAGTGTTCGAGGAAATGCACAACTACCATTTTGGCTCATTTTAGTCATACACTTTCAAATTGGTGCTCCTTCCTCATTCACTTGCTTCCTCTTAAATGCATTGAGTCTAATTTGTGTGCTTAAGGTTCATACTTGCCAATCCCATATTAATTGAATATGACTTGCTCTTTACTAAGGATGCTTGAGACTACTCTTCTCATGCCTTCGCATGCCCTACTTTCTCTTGCATCACATGCCAAGTGATATAACCCTTGCTTTCATATTCATCATGGGCATGATAAATCACTTGCATGTTTTCATTAATTTGTTTCTTGGGTTTGATGTTTTCCTTCCTCCCCTTTCTTTTTAGGATGGCCACCAAAAAAAGCAAGGAGGTAGCTTCGAGGAAACCGGCCGCAAAAAGGGTACCCCAAGGATCAAATTCTAAGGCGCGTTCTTCGATAGGAGCCAAAACCTTATCAAAGAACGGAAAGACACCCGCTCCTATTGATGAGGATAACAAGGGCAAACCGGCACGAGACTCTTCAAGGTTCTCCAACCGCTTTTGCGAACTCAAGTTCCCTTCCATAGCCGTAAGAAACTATCATCCTGAGCATTTGCTCGCTCCGGCGGACAAGATTGCTCCTTATATTCTACCCCGTATCGAAAAGCGAGGATGGGAGTTTCTTTTGAGGAAACCAAGGGAAATCAACCTCTCTTGGGTGGAAGAATTTTACACCAACTACCACTTTCCCTCTCTTCAATCGGTATACATGCGCCGTAAGCAAGTCTCAGTTTCAGAAGAGGCTATTCAGCAAGTACTTAATGTTTTACCAGTGCCAAGTGCCATGGATGGCTACCAAAAAATCCTACGTCAGCGTGAAGAGTATGGATTCGATTGGGACTCGATACTCCAAGTCGTTGCTGAGCCAGAAACGTTTTGGATCCAAGGTCGACAGCGGATGAGGCCCAAGAGTATCAACGCTCGCTTCCTCACTGTGGAAGCTAGAGCCTGGGCCCAGATCCTTTCTCACTATGTGCTACCTAGCACTCACAGGTCGTCCATCATGGCGGACCTTGCCTTGCTTGTTTGGTGTATTCTCACAGAAAAGCCGGTGAACATCCCACCTATTGTCAAGCAAGCAATGAGTCAAGTTCACGACCGGGGTAACCTGCCATTTCCAGCTTTGGTATCTGACTTAGTTACTGCTGCAGGTGTTTCTTGGGAAGCCAAGGATAAGAAGATCATGGTTCCGGCTAAGGGCGATGTGGTCCCAAGCGAAAAATACCTATATCTTCCCATGAACAAACCAAGCCTTGACATGGCCCCGCCACTTCTTTTTCCCTCGAGCTCATCATCACCACCACTGAGATCCACAGATCAAAGGATAGAAGATCTTCACCGGAAGCTGGATAGGTATGAGCGGCACAACCACCGCCGATACACCCACCTCAAGAAGCTTCTGAGTCGTGTTGCCCCGAGCATGGAGGAACATGAGATATTCACATCCACCTCGAACCCAAGCGATGGAAGTTCTGATGGAGGGGATAGTGAAGGCTCCGGTCCCGACCGCCCCTTGAGTATTATTCGTAGCACGGAGGACCGTGCTAATTTCTAAAGTGTGGGGAGGTCGTCTGACCGATCTCCATGGGTAATACTCTCTTCTCTTCAATAACCATGGATTTATCTTTTGCGTAGATGTTAGCATATTGCATGCATAGTTAGTTTTTCTTGTAAATACCCTTGCATGGTAGTTAGTTTTAATTAGGATTACTTGGTCAAAGCAATAACTTTCTCTCCAAGAAACTGTGTTCTGGGTGACCTACCAAAATTTTGAAAATTTTCGCAGTGAACTTGCTTTAAGAATGTATGTTGGAACATAGTGATTGAGTTAAGAACACAAGCATGAAAGTTTTGAGCCTATTGCATGGTTACATCTTTTAACCATTGTTTCCATTCTTGTGTGCATATCTCTTTTTCCATGAATGTGATCCTTGATTTGTCTAATTCTATATGTCCATTGCTTTGTGTATGAATGCATTTGCGTGATTGAGGCCATCATTTCAATAGTCACTTTTCCCAAATAGCCTTAACCCTTATATCTACCATTGCTAACCAATTTTGAGCCTTTGATAAACCCTCTTGTTCTTAAATGGAGCACGTCAACAACCCTAAGTGAAAAACCATGAATGTCCCTGAATTTGAATCCTTGATTAGCTTAGGTAAGTTAGGAGGTGTATCATTCACATAGGAAGGGTATACTTTGGAAATTCAGGTAGATATATAGGCATGTAATTGTAGTGTAATTGAAAACTCGAGGATTTTGGGAACATACTCATGTGCTAAATGATTGCACCGTATGCATTGACACTTTAGTTCACTAAGAAACCCCAAGGAAAAGGGGATGATGATAATGCTTACAAAAAAAAAAAAAAAGAGAAGAAGAAAGAAAGCAATGAAAGGGGACAAAAATGCCCCAAGATAAAGTAATAAAAACAATGCATATAGTAGGTGGACTGAGAAGAAGGCATGAGTATGCAAAAGGGTAGAAATTCAAGGGTAGCTAGGAATATATTGTAGTTGTATAGGTTATTTTAGGTGTCTAGTGGGATCCGAGGTTGATCAAGGACTCAAATTTTAAGCCCACTTAGCCATATACATCCTTACCTTCACCTTAGCCCCATTACAACCCATGAATAAGACCTCATGATACTTGTACGCATGCATTAAGTAATTGTCGATTGATTAGATGAAAGACAAATCTTGGAAAGCATGATTAGGACGAGATTGAGTGACGAACCCTAGACACTTGAGCGAATAGAGCGGATACACTTCCGGTGAGGGTTCGATGCTCAATGCTTGTTCCCAGCTTTCACAAGCGTTCGTCTGGCAAGTCATATGCACTCTTTAGTGATGTTCAGTTTGGTAGGATTCGTGAACTGCATACTATCTTCACCCTATATGCTCACATGTATTCTTGAAGGATGGATTCATTTTTGACCAAGTAGGTAGATGACTTTACATTAGTTACATACATCCATTTAGATACTTAGCATTTCATAAACCCTTTCCCACCATAATCTTTGGTCTTTTTATTTTAAGCATGAGGGCATGCTTGGTTTAAGTGTGGGGAGATTTGATAAACCCCGATTCTGTGGTTTATCTTGTGCTTATTTTGGGGAATTTTATCAATATTTCTCACACTTATTCACAAGAAATGCATGGTTTTGTGTTCACTTCCCAATACTGCTCTATGATGAAAAACATGCTTATTTTACCTCAAAATTGCCATATTTTAATCCTCTTCTATTGTCATTTGATGCCGTGATATCTGTGTTGAGTAATTTCAGGGATTATAGGTTAGGAATGACTCAGAAGAGAGGGAGAAAGCATGTACAAAAAGGGAGGAACATGAAGAATTGAAGTCTTAGGAGCAGCAGTATCGGCGCGTCCGCGCACTCCACGCGCTCGCGTGGATGGAACTGACTAGAAGCGGCGCGCAAGGATGGATGCATCCGCGCAGATTGGAAGATTTCTATCGACGCACACGCGCAACTGGCGCGCACGCGTGGATCACAAAAGTAATCGGCGCGCGCGCACGCGTGGGAAGCTACACGTGACCTCATTAAGAGAAATCGTGCCTGGCGATTTCTGAGGCCAAGGAGGCCCAATTTCAAGCTGTTTCTGCATGGAAAAGACCCAAGGATGCTAAAGGGAAAAGAAGAGAACTCATTTTGGCACTAGGACATAATTTTAGGAGTTTTTTGGTTCTTGGGTGATTCTAGAGAGAGAAAACCCTTGTTCCTCTCTAAATCTAGTTTCCATTTTGATTTTTCCTTGTTGAATTGTGAATTGGATTTTGTTGATTACAGTTTTAATTGTTCAATTTAAATTCCTTACTACAATCTTGCTTATATCTAGTGATAGTTTTATGATTCTTGTCAATTGTTATTTTTACCCATTTCATGAATGTTGTGGATCTTGTTTTGTTGATGTTACATTGATGGTTTCTATGTTTACTCTTGTTGATTGTTTGATTGTACATTGATAATTGTTAGTGGGTTTTTGTAGAATTCAATTTAATTGCTATTTTGAACATGTCTTTTATTAGTGCTTACCAAGTGTTCGATGAATTGTTCACTTTGATTATGGAGTAGTTCCTTCTCACTCTTGGCCTAGGTCAAGGGAATTGGGTAAACTTGAGTCAATGGGTCTAATGGATTTGATGATTTGAGAGCCCTAGGTGGTCAATTTGATACTCATTGATGCCAACCCACTACTAATCTAATTAGTAGGTAGGTTGGGACTTATGGGTTGATGTGATCAGGGCCATTTGACGTACTTCAAGTCTAGGAGTAGACATCACGTACTTAAGACTTGAGAGTAGACTTAATGAGCTTGGTTCCTCATAATTGTCAAGATGTAGTCATTGGACAAGGATTGTGATCCAAATTCCCATGCCTAGCCAAGAGTTATTTTTGTCATTCATATTTGAAAACCAATTTCCAATTTCAATTGTCTTGGTTATAGTTATTCGTTTAGTTTAAGGTAGAATTAAGTAGAATATTGCTTGTTCATTGGAATTGCTTAATTTTTGCTTACGTAGTTGAATTCGTTTATTGCGATTTAAGATTACTTGCTTGTTAAGTTTTTCCATTTATTTTCATGTTCATAACTCACAACCCCGGATTTCTAACCAATATCGAAGTACATGTTTGCCCATTCCTTGTGAGACGACCCGAGGTTTGAATACTTCGGTTATTTCTATTGGGGTTGAACTTGTGACAACCAAATCCCTCTTCTAAATTTGACCTCCCGAGGATTGTTGTTGGTAAAGCTATACTCACAACGAGGTGTTATTAAAAAGAAATTTACCAATACACCCTTGGAGAGAGCATCAGTCGCGTGAGCCATGCGGCCGCGTCACTGCGATTTCTCCTCTTCCGCGCGGTAGCGTGAGCCATGCGGCCGCGTCACTTCTCGCTGGTTATCTCCTCAATTTCTTGTGTTTCTTCCATTTTTGCTAGCTTCCTTTCCAATCTCCAACTCATTCATGCCCTATAATGCCTGAAACGCTTAACACACAGATCACGGCATCGAATGGAATAAAGGAGAATTAAAATGCATAATTAAAAATCTTTAGGAAGCAGTTTTCAATCATGTAATAATTTCAGGAAGGAAATATAAATGCATGCTAAATTAATGAATAAGTGGGTAAGGATCATGATAAAACCACACAATTAAACACAACATAAACCATAAAATAGTGGTTTATCATATATTTTCCCAAATACTTTGAAAGGTATTCAGATACCGACTAAACAAAAGTATGTATGAAACTACAATCTAGTTAAAAGGAAACTTGAGATAGGGTTTTGCTCATAAAAAGGAATAGAGATTGCGCCGTTCAAGTAAAGGAATGCAAAGTCAATAACAACTTACACAAGAATAAACCAAAAGTTCTTAAAAAAAGATCTAAAACAAGAGTGAATAGGACACTTAAAACCACAGCCCTATAAAGATATTTAAAAGAATTGAAATATGTAAAAAAAAGAAATCAGTGCACAGAATATGACAGTTCAAACAAGTTTGCAGCTAATTTTCAAAAGAATACAATACTCTCAACGAAAAACAACTTAATCGATAGCAAAATCGCAAAGATTTCAATGATCACTCTGTTATTTCAAAGTACATGAGTTAAGGAAAAGTTTAAACAACATAAGGCAAAAAGCATATAAACGAAGGGATAGGGTTGGAAAATAGTCAAATTATTTTTCAAGAAAGAAATCTCAAACAAGGACTTCAAGGCACATCAAGAAGGAACAAGTCAAATGTCATCAGCAGAATTTTGAGACACATAACAGAGTAACCTCAAGAACTAACTCCTAACGTTCCCAAACCGCGTTATAAGCGTTACCTATTATTTCTATTTCGTCTATGATAACCCGTTAACTTTCCTGTACACATAAACTACCAGCATTAAGTTGGCCAGACTTAACATCAGCAGATATGTAACGGTAGGCTAACGGCGTTAATCAATAGACAGTCATGTGTATAAAGTCCTAATTCTTGTTATCCAGACAAGACCTACTACATGACAGACTCTCAGAGTATGCAATTGAAGCATAACCGGTCCATTCCTCAAGCTCTACAGGAAAGACCGCTCTGATACCATAATGTAACACCCTCACTATCAGAAGTCACGCTTCCGGATGCGCTACTCTGATAGCAAGAAGTATTACGACTACTTTACATACTAAATATTAAAATAGGAGCCTATGACTCGACACTGTATCGCTGATTTCTTTGAAAAACTAGAAATAAATACTTTATCTTAAGAAAAATACAAATAGGCATAGATTCATATACAAGACTCCTTACATAATAATTCAGTATATTATTGATGAGCGGATATTTTATACGCTTTTTGGGGTTAATTTCATATAGTTTTTAGTATATTCTAGTTAGTTTTTAGTCTATTTCCATTAGTTTTTAGGAAAAATTCATATTTCTGGACTTTACTATGAGTTGTGTGTTTTTCTGTAATTTTAGGTATTTTTCTGGCTGAAATTGAGGGAGCTGAGCAAAAATCTTATTCAGGCTGAAAAAGGACTGCTGATGCTGTTGGATTCTGACCTCCCTGCACTCAAAGTGGATTTTCTGGAGCTACAGAACTCGAAATGGCATGCTTCCAATTGCGTTGGAAAGTATACATCCAGGGGTTTCCAGCAATATATAATAGTCCATACTTTGCTCAAGGATAGATGACGTAAACTGGCGTTCAACGCCAGTTCTCTACCTAATTCTGGCGTCCAGCGCCAGAAAAGGATCAAAAGTTGGAGTTCAACGCCAGAAATGGATCCAAACCTGGCATTGAACGCCCAAAATGGCCTTAGGCACGTGAATTGCTTAAGTCTCAGCCCCAGCACACACCAAGTGGGCCCCAGAAGTGGATCTCTATACCATCTATTATAGTTTACTCAATTTCTGTAAACCTAGGCTACTAGTTTAGTATTTAAACAACTTTTAGAGACTTATTTTGTATCTCATGACATTTTTAGATCTAAACTTTGTACTCTTTGACGGCATGAGTCTCTAAACTCCATTGTTGGGGGTGAGGAGCTCTGCTGTGTCTCGATGAATTAATGCAAGTATTCCTGTTTTCCATTCAAACATGCGTGTTCCTATCTAAGATATTCATTCGCACTTCAACATGAATGTGATGAACGTGACAATCATCATCATTCCCCCACGAACGCGTGCCTGACAACCACCTCCGTTCTACATCAGATTGAATAAATATCTCTTAGATTCCGTAATCAGAATCTCCGTGGTATAAGCTAGATTGATGGCGGCATTCATGAGAATCCGGAAAGTCTAAACATTGTCTGTGGTATTCCGAGTAGGATTCAGGGATTAAATAACTGTGACGAGCTTCAAACTCGTGAGTGCTGGGCGTAGTGACAAACGCAAAAGGAGGGTGAATCCTATTCCAGCATGATCGGGAACCTCAGATGATTAGCCGTGTTGTGACAGAGCATTTGGACCATTTTCACAAGAGGAGGGGATGTAACCATTGACAACGGTGATGCCCCAACACACAGCTTGCCATAGAAGGACGTGCGTGCGTGAATCAGAGGACAGAGGAAAGCAGAGATTCAGAAGACAAAGCATCTCCAAAACTCCAACATATTCTCCATTACTGCATAACAAGTAACTTTTAACCCATGCTCTCTTGTTCATTCGTAATTCAACTGATAAATATAATTGACTTCCTGACTAAGAATTACAAGATAACCATCGATTGCTTCAAACCAACAATCTCCGTGGGATTCGACCCTTACTCACGTAAGGTATTACTTGGACGACCCAGTGCACTTGCTAGTTAGTGGTACGAGTTGTGAAAAGTGTGATTCACAATTCGTGCACCAAGTTTTTGGCGCCGTTGCCGGGGATTGTTCGTGTTTAGACAACTAACGGTTTATTTTGTTGCTTAGATTAGGAAAAAAAATTTTTTTTTTGTTTAGAGTCTCTTATTATTGTCGTTTTAAAATTTTAGAATCCTTATTTTCTTTTTAAAATATTTTTCAAAAATAATTTATCTATTAAATCCTGTGCCAAACTTTAAGTTTGGTGTTTTCTTGTTGATTTTTCTGTATTTTTCAAAAAAATTTTAGTTTGGTTTTCTAAAAATTTTAAGTTTGGTGTTCTTCCTTCAAAGTGTTCGTGAGTTTTCCTTGTGTCTTGATCTTAAAATTCTTAAGTTTGGTGTTCCTTGGTGTTTTTCCTCCAAAAATTTTCTAAAACAAGGAGCATTAGACCTAAAAATTTTAAATCTTGTGCTGTCTTATTGTTTTTCTCTCTCTTCTTAAAATTCAAAAATATCTTTTCTCTCTATTTTAAAGCATCTTTTTCGAAATCTATTTCTAAAATTTAGATTTTTTTTCAAAATTTAAAACCTTTTTCAAAAATCATCATATCCTTTTCAAAATCTCCTAACCACCTTCTCTCTATCACTTTTTCGAAAATCTTTCACTCATTTTTATTTATTTTATTTTGATTTATTTTGATTTCGAAATAAATAAATAAATAAATAAATAAAAATAATTTTTATATCATCTCCCTTTCTCCATCATGGACCAACCTAAGCGGAAATGAACAGTCCAGGAGGACTCTGGGGTCATATTCTAACCCCTCTACTGCTTCATATGGGAGTAGCATCTGCATACCCTCCATTGGAGTCAGTAGCTTTGAGTTGAATCCTCAGCTCATTATCATGGTGCAGCAAAATTGTCAGTATTCCGGTCTTCCACAGGAAGAACCTACAGAGTTTCTGGCCCAATTTCTACAGATTGCTGACACAGTACATGATAAAGAAATAGATCAGGATGTCTACAGACTATTACTATTTCCATTTGCTGTAAAAGATCAAGCTAAGAGGTGGTTGAATAACCAACCTAAGGCCAGCATAAGGACATGGGAACAGCTGACAAAAAAATTCCTGAATCAATACTTTCCCCCAAAACGGATGACACAGCTAAGGCTGGACATCCAAGGCTTTAAACAAGGAGATAGTGAATCTCTTTATGATGCCTGGGAGAGATACAGAGAGATGCTACGAAAATGCCCTTCTGAAATATTTTCAAAGTGGGTTCAGTTAGACATCTTCTATTATGGGCTTGCTGAAGGAGCTCAGATGTCTCTAGATTACTCAGCTGGTGGATCTATCCACATGAGGAAGACAATTGAAGAAGCTCAAGAGCTCATTGATACAGTTGCCAGGAATCAGCATCTGTACCTAAGCAGTGACCCTTCCATGAAAGAAGAGGTTAAAACAGCAACTGCTGAACTCAGTCCTGTGAAACAAGCTGCTGAATTCAATCAGCAATTGGACTTTATAACAAAGCAGTTAGCCGAATTCAAAGATAGACTACAAGAGACAAGGATGGCTAATATACATATGGACGAACAGTTTAAGCAAACAAAGCAGCAGCTGTCAAGGCAAATAACAGAAGAATGCCAAGCAGTTCAACTAAGAAGTGGGAAAACATTAAATACCCCACCTCAAGGTAGCAAAAAGCTAAGAAACGAGCAAACCACCCAAAATTTACCTGAGGACAGTAAGAGCCCAGGAAAAAGTAATTCTGGAATTAAAACGCCAGAAATTTGGTAGAAAGCTGGCGCTGAACGCCCAGACCATGCTCAGGACTGGCGTTCAACGCCAGAAATAAGGCAGGACTGGCGTTCAACGCCAGAAATAGGCAAGAATCTGGCGTTGAACGCCCAAAATGGGCAAGACCTGGCACTGAACGCCCAAAATGGGCACAGTTCTGGCGTTCAGATGCCAAGAACAGACAATGAGTTGGCATCTCACGTCACTCCAGCTTCTAACTCTGGCACTCAATTGCCAGTGAGGGATCAGACATACACACGTACTGATGACAACCCCTCTAAAAAGGCTTCTTCAACCACTTCTATAGGCAATAAACCTACAGCAACTAAGGTTGAAGAATATAAAGCCAAGATACCTTATCCTCAAAAACTCCGGAAAGAGGAGCAGGATAAGCAATTTGCTCGCTTTGCAGATTACCTCAGGACTCTTGAAATAAAGATTCCATTTGCAGAAGCACTTGAGCAAATACCTTCTTAAGCCAAGTTCATGAAAGAGATCTTGAGTCATAAAAAGATTGGAGAGAAACAGAAAGAGTTCTCCTCACTGAAGAATGTAGTGTAGTCATTCTGAAAAGCTTTCCTGAGAAGCTCAAAGACCCTGGGAGTTTTCTGATACCATGCATATTAGAAGGTCAATGCACCAAGACATCTTTATGCGATCTTGGGGCAAGCATCAACCTAATACCTGCATCCACTATCAGAAAGCTTGGCTTAACTGAAGAAGTTAAACCAACCAGGATATGTCTCCAACTTGCTGATGGCTCCACTAAATACCCATCAGGCGTGATTAAAGACATGATTGTCAGAGTTGGGCCATTCGCCTTTCCCACTGACTTTGTTGTGTTGGAAATGGAGGAGCACAAGAGTGCTACTCTCATTCTAGGAAGACCCTTCCTAGCAACTGGACGATCCCTCATTGATGTCCAACAGGGGGAAATAACCCTGAGAGTCAATGATGATGAGTTTAAGTTGAACGCTGTCAAAGCCTTGCAGCATCCTGACACATCAAAAGACTGCATGAAAGTTGATCTTATTGACTCTTTGGTAGAAGAGATCAACATGGCTGAGAGTCTCGAATCAGAGTTGGAAAATATCTTTAAAGATGTTCAGCCTGATTTGGAGGATTCAGAGGACATGAAAGAGCCTCTGAAATTTCTTCTGGAAGAGGAAAAACCTCCTAAACCCGAGCTCAAGCCATTACCACCATCCTTGAAATATGCATTTCTGGGAGAAGGTGACACTTTTTCAGTGATCATAAGCTCTGCTTTAAATTCACAGGAAGAGGAAGCACTTATTCAAGTGCTAAGGACACACAAGACAGCTCTTGGGTGGTCCATAGGTGACCTTAAGGGCATAAGCCCAGCTAGATGCATGCACAAAATCCTATTGGAGGATAATGCTAAACCAGTAGTTCAACCACAAAGGCGGCTAAATCCAGCCATGAAGGAAGTGGTGCAGAAAGAGGTCACCAAATTACTAGAAGCTGGGATTATTTATCCTATTTCTGATAGTCCCTGGGTGAGCCATGTCCAAGTCGTCCCAAAAAAGGGAGGCATGACAGTGATTCATAATGAAAAAAATGAACTGATTCCTACAAGAACAGTTACAGGGTGGCACGTGTGTATTGACTACAGAAGGCTCAATACAGCCACCAGAAAGGATCATTTTCCTTTACCATTCATAGACCAGATGCTAGAAAGACTGGCAGGTCATGATTATTACTACTTTTTGGATGGCTACTCAGGCTATAACCAGATTGCAGTAGATCCCCAAAATCAAGAGAAAACAACATTCACATGTCCATCTGGAGTGTTTGCTTATAGAAGGATGCCATTTGGGCTGTGTAATGCGCCTGCAACCTTCCAGAGATGCATGCTCTCTATTTTCTCTGATATGGTGGAAAAATTTCTGGAAGTCATCATGGATGACTTCTCAGTATATGGAGACTCATTCAGCTCCTGTCTTGATCACCTGAAACTTGTTCTTAAAAGATACCAAGAGACCAACCTGGTTTTAAACTGGAAAAAATGTCACTTTATGGTGACTGAAGGAATTGTTCTTGGGCATAAAATCTCAAACAAGGGAATAGAGGTGGATCAAGCAAAAATAGAGGTAATTGAAAAATTACCACCACCTGCCAATGTTAAGGCAATCAGAAGCTTTTTGGGGCATGCAGGATTCTATAGGAGGTTTATAAAGGATTTTTCAAAAATCGCAAAACCTCTAAGCAATCTGCTAGCTGCTGACACGCCATTTGTGTTTGACACAGAGTGCCTGCAGGCGTTTGAAATGCTGAAAGCTAAGCTGGTCACAGCACCAGTCATTTCTGCACCAGACTGGACATTACCATTTGAGCTAATGTGTGATGCCAGTGATCATGCCATTGGTGCAGTGTTGGGACAGAGGCATGATAAGCTTCTGCACGTCATTTATTACGCCAGTTGCATTCTAAATGATGCCCAGAAAAATTACACAACCACAGAAAAAGAATTACTTGCAGTGGTTTACGCCATTGACAAGTTCAGATCATACTTAGTAGGATCAAAAGTGATTGTGTATACTGATCATGCTGCTCTTAAATATCTACTCACAAAGCAGGATTCAAAACCCAGGCTCATCAGATGGGTGTTACTTCTGCAAGAGTTTGATATAGAAATAAGAGACAGAAAAGGGACAGAGAACCAAGTGGCTGATCATCTATCCCGGATAGAGCCAGTAGAAGGGACGCCCCTCCCCTCTCTTGAGATCTCTGAGACTTTTCCAGATGAGCATTTATTTGCCATTCAGGAAATACCATGGTTTGCCGATATTGCAAACTATAAAGCTGCAAGGTTCATACCCAAGGAGTACAACAGGATACAAAAGAAAAAATTAATTACTGATGCAAAGTACTACTTGTGGGATGAACCTTATCTCTTTAAGAGATGTGCAGACGGAATAATCCGTAGGTGTGTGCCTAGAGAAGAAGCACAGAGGATCCTGTGGCATTGCCACGGATCTCAATATGGAGGCCATTTCGGAGGTGAGCGAACAGCCACCAAGGTCCTCCAATGTGGCTTCTATTGGCCCACACTCTATAAAGATTCCCGAGAGTTTGTACGTAACTGTGACAGTTGCCAAAGAGCTGGTAATCTGCCTCATGGTTATGCCATGCCTCAACAAGGAATCTTTGAAATTGAGTTGTTTGACGTATGGGGAATTGACTTCATGGGACCTTTCCCACCATCATACTCAAACACTTATATTCTGGTAGCAGTTGACTATGTATCAAAATGGGTTGAGGCCATTGCCACACCCACCAATGATACTAAAACAGTGCTGAAGTTCCTCCAGAAACATATCTTTAGCAGGTTTGGTGTCCCTAGAGTACTCATCAGTGATGGGGGCACTCACTTCTGCAATAAATAGCTTTACTCTGCAATGGTTCGGTATGGAATTCGCCATAAGGTGGCTACTCCATATCATCCACAAACTAATGGGCAAGCTGAAGTCTCTAACAGAGAATTAAAGAGAATCCTAGAACGGACAGTAAGTACCCGTAGAAAGGATTGGGCACGGAGCCTGGATGATGCTCTGTGGGCTTACAGAACAGCATTCAAGACCCCTATAGGGACCTCTCCATACCAACTTGTGTATGGTAAGGCATGCCACCTGCCCGTGGAACTGGAACATAAAGCCTACTGGGCAACCAGATTCCTAAACTTTGATGCCAAATTAGCAGGAGAAAAAAGATTGCTCCAGCTAAATGAGCTAGAGGAATTCAGATTCACAGCTTTCGAAAATGCCAAGCTTTATAAAGAGAAATAAAAAAAGTGGCATGACAGAAAGCTGTCATCTAGAATCTTTGAGCCAGGACAGAAGGTTCTGCTGTTCAACTCTAGACTCAGGCTATTCCCCGGGAAATTGAAATCCCGGTGGAGGGGACCATACGTGATTACAAGTGTATCACCATATGGTTATGTGGAGCTTCAAGATATTGATTCTGATAAGAGGTTCATTGTCAATGGACAGAGAATCAAACACTATCTTGAAGGCAACATTGAGCAAGAGTGCTCAAGGCTGAAGCTAGACTAAAAGCTCAGCAAGGTCCAGCTAAAGACAATAAAGAAGCGCTTGCTGGGAGGCAACCCAGCCATGGGGCATCAATCCTCTAAAGCATTTTGCCCTATTTTTATTTTTATTTTTATTTTTATTTGTTTATATAAAGTTCACTGACACTGAGGTGAGGAATTATTTATATAAGTCCACAGAGTTACAGAAGAATTCGGCACACAAAACAGAGAAAAAGAGCTCACTAGCAGGAAAACGCCAGTAAAAGTGTATTTTGGGCGTTCAACGCCCAAAATGGGCATCCACTGGGCGTTGAATGCCAGTAATGGTAGCAATCTGGGCGTTGAACGCCAGTAATGGCAGCAGCTGGGCGTTGAACGCCCAGGAGAGCAGCATTTGGGCGTTGAACGCCCAAAACAGGCAGTGTTTGGGCGTTCAAACGCCAGGATGGCAGGGAGGAGGCAAAACTCATTTTTCTTCATATTTTTTCATTCTAAATCTTGATTTTCATACTTCAATTCATGATTTCTTGCATAAACATGTTAAGAACCCTGATTTCTAAAATCCCTAATTTCTAAAAACCCTACCTTAAAAATATCAAATGTATTTTAATCCATAAGCACCAGGCCTCTTTGCAAATTCAATCCAACTCTTTTCAAATCCTTTTTTTTACAAATCTATCTTTTCAACTCATCAATATCTTTTTCAAAACCTCCACTTTATCTTTTTCAAAATCTAAATCTATCTTTTTCAAAAATCTTTCATATCTTTTCAATCTTAAACTATATCCTCTCTTATCATATCTTCTATCTTATCTTTTCCAAATCAATCTTTTTATCATATCTTTATCTCTTTTTTTCGAAAACCCACCCTCCCTCCCTTTAAATTTGGGTTCGGCCCCCCCTTCCATCAACAATTGCACCTAGCTCTCCTTCTATCCCTCTCCTTTCTTTTCTTTTGCTTGAGGACAAGAAAACCTCTAAGTTTGGTGTGTTTATCCGCGATCACTAAGATCATGGCTCCTAAAGGAAAACAACCCACTCCAAGAGGCAAGAAAGAGAGCGTTCCAAAACCACTTTGGAATCAAGGGAAATTCTTATCTAAAGAACATTCAGACCATTACAATAAAATAATGGGTCTGAGATCAGTGATCCCGAAAGTTAGATTCGATCTGAAAGAAGATGAATATCCGGAGATCCAGGAGCAATTTCGAATCAAGAACTGGGAAGTCCTAGCTAATCCTGAAACGAAAGTGGGAAGGAATATGATCTAGGAGTTTTATGCTAATATGTGGCAGACTGACAAGCAAAAACTATTTGGAACTGCTTTCTATGAATATCGGACCATGGTCAGAGGAAAGATTGTTCATACCACCCCTGACAAGATCAGAGAGATCTTAAAGCTACCTCAGCTGAAAGATGATCCAGACTCCTTCAACAGGAGAATGATGAGAACAGACAAGGGCCTGGATAAGATTTTAGAGGACATATGTATCCCTGGAGCTAGGTGGACCACCAACACAAAGGGTGTCCCAAATCAACTCAAGAGAGAAGATCTCAAACCAGTCGCCAGAGGATGGCTGGACTTCATTGGGCATTCTCTGTTGCCTACCAGCAACCGTTCTGAAGTCACAGTTAAAAGAGCAGTGATGATCCACTGCATCATGATGGGAAAAGAAGTGGAAGTTCATCAGCTGATCTCAGCTGAACTCTACAAAATTGCTAACAAAAATTCTAAAGAAGCCAGGTTGGCTTATCCAAACGTGATTTCTCTGCTCTGCAAGGACGTTGGGGTAAGGATGGGAATAACTGAGTATATCTCAGTTGAGAAACCAATTACCAAAGCATCAATGGAAAATCAACAAGCACAGGATGATCCCACCAAGAAGAAAACACAGGAATTTCTCCCAGAAATCCTTCAATCTGAATACTGGGAGTATCTTGAGACGTCTATCACCAAGATACGGGAAGCTATGGAGCAAATAATAAAAGAACAAAAGGAACACAGTCAAATGCTGACCTATATGTTTAAAGAACAAGAGGAGCAAGGGCGTGACTTAAGGGAATTGAAGCGCCAGAAGTTATCTCTTGAAGAATCAAGCACCCCACGGATCAGAGGAACACCTATTTCCCAGAACAAAGGTTGTTAAATTCCAATTTCTACTTTAACTCTGTGATAGTGTCATTAGAGAAGTTCACCTTAGGAGTCACATAGTAGTAATTAGTATCTATTTTGATCTTATCTCCAATTAAGCCATAGTTTATTTTTCTCATCATCAGCAAACATGAATAAAATAGTAGATCTTTTGAATAAGAGGCAATAAAATTTCGAGTTTTAATAAGAGAAATTCTAATTAGTTACATGTGGTGGCAATACTTTCTGTCTTCTGAATGAATGCTTGAATAGTGCATATGTCTTTTGAATTTGTTATTTAAGACTGTTAACTATGTTGGCTCTTGAAAGAATGGTGAACATGAGACATGTTATTGATAATCTGAAAAATCATAAAAATGATTCTTGAAGCAAGAAAAAGCAGCAAAAAAAAAGCAGAAAAAGCCAATAGCCCTTAAAACCAAAAGGCAAGGGTAATAAAAAGGATCCCAAGGCTTTGAGCATCAGTGGATAGGAGGGCCTAAGGAAATAAAATCCTGGCCTAAGCGGCTAAACCAAGCTGTCCCTAACCATGTGCTTGTGGCGTGAAGGTGTCAAGTGAAAACTTGAGACTGAGCGGTTAAAGTCAAGGTCTAAAGCAGAAAGAAAAGTGTGCTTAAGAACTCTGGACACCTCTAATTGGGGACTTTAGCAAAGCTGAGTCACAATCCAAAGGGTTCACCCAATTATGTGTCTGTGGCATTTATGTATCCGGTGGTAATACTGGAAAACAAAGTGCTTGGGGCCACGGCCAAGACTCATGAAATAGCTGTGTTCAAGAATCATCATACTGAAATAGGAGAATCAATAACACTATCTGAATTCTAAGTTCTTATAGATGCCAATCACTCTGAACTTCAATGGATAAAGTGAGATGCCAAAACTGTTCGGAAGCAAAAAGCTACTAGTCCCGCTCATCTAATTAGAATCTGAGCTTCACTCAAAAACTCTGAGATATTATTACTTCTCAACCTATTAGTCTCCTATTTTATTTGTCTAGTTGCTTGAGGACAAGCAACAGTTTAAGATTGGTGTTGTGATGAGCGGATATTTTATACACTTTTTGGGGTTAATTTCATATAGTTTTTAGTATATTCTAGTTAGTTTTTAGTCTATTTCCATTAGTTTTTAGGAAAAATTCATATTTCTGGACTTTACTATGAGTTGTGTGTTTTTCTGTAATTTCAGGTATTTTTCTGGCTGAAATTGAGGGAGCTGAGCAAAAATCTTATTCAGGCTGAAAAAGGACTGCTGATGCTGTTGGATTCTAACCTCCCTGCACTCAAAGTGGATTTTCTGGAGCTACAGAACTCGAAATGGCGTGCTTCCAATTGCGTTGGAAAGTAGACATCCAGGGGTTTCCAGCAATATATAATAGTCCATACTTTGCTCAAGGATAAATGACGTAAACTGGCGTTCAACGCCAGTTCTCTACCCAATTCTGGCGTCCAGCGCCAGAAAAGGATCAAAAGTTGGAGTTCAACGCCAGAAATGGATCCAAACCTGGCGTTGAACGCCCAAAATGGCCTTAGGCACGTGAATTGCTTAAGTCTCAGCCCCAGCACACACCAAGTGGGCCCCAGAAGTGGATCTCTATACCATCTGTTATAGTTTACTCAATTTCTGTAAACCTAGGCTACTAGTTTAGTATTTAAACAACTTTTAGAGACTTATTTTGTATCTCATGACATTTTTAGATCTAAACTTTGTACTCTTTGATGGCATGAGTCTCTAAACTCCATTGTTGGGGGTGAGGAGCTCTGCTGTGTCTCGATGAATTAATGCAAGTATTCCTGTTTTCCATTCAAACATGCGTATTCCTATCTAAGATATTCATTCGCACATGAATGTGATGAACGTGACAATCATCATCATTCCCCCACGAACACGTGCCTGACAACCACCTCCGTTCTACATCAGATTGAATAAATATCTCTTAGATTCCTTAATCAGAATCTCCGTGGTATAAGCTAGATTGATGGCGGCATTCATGAGAATCCAGAAAGTCTAAACCTTGTCTGTGGTATTCCGAGTAGGATTCAGGGATTGAATGACTGTGACGAGCTTCAAACTCGCGAGTGCTGGGCGTAGTGACAGACGCAAAAGGAGGGTGAATCCTATTCCAGCATGATCGGGAATCTCAGATGATTAGCCGTGCTGTGACTGAGCATTTGGACCATTTTCACAAGAGGAGGGGATGTAACCATTGACAATGGTGATGCCCCAACACACAGCTTGCCATAGAAGGACGTGCGTGCGTGAATCAGAGGACAGAGGAAAGCAGAGATTCAGAAGACAAAGCATCTCCAAAACTCCAACATATTCTCCATTACTGCATAACAAGTAACTTTTAACCCATGCTCTCTTGTTCATTCGCAATTCAACTGATAAATATAATTGACTTCCTGACTAAGAATTGCAAGATAACCATCGATTGCTTCAAACCAACAATCTCCGTGGGATTCGACCCTTACTCACGTAAGGTATTACTTGGACGACCCAGTGCACTTGCTGGTTAGTGGTACGAGTTGTGAAAAGTGTGATTCACAATTCGTGCACCAATTATACATATAAAACATACAATTCCTATCCCTCTTACAAACTTGTAACAACAAAGACGAGGGAAGAAAATAATCTAATTAATACAACAGCACATAAACCAAACGCAGTATAACTCTTCTTAATGCTTCTTCATCCGGTTCTTGAAAAGGTAAATCTATAGGGGGGTGAGAACCTAACCACACGGTCTCACCACGGAGTTTCAAAGTTGTCATAAGAAGATATCTAATAAGAAATCTGTATTCAAGCTCAGTGATTATCATTGCCTTATGAATATTTTAAAAGCCAATAGATAATCGTTCAAAACCTTTTCGAAGAAACAATGTTTAATCTTTCAGGAATCCAAAACCTTTCTTTTCTTATAAGAAAATCTCAATCAGAAACCAACCACGCAATCAAACAACACAATCATTAATTCAGCACCAAAGTTCATTCTCAAATGTAGCACGCCAGGACAAACACAGGCAAGACAGACAAGGAAAGCACAAGTAGGTAGCAGTTACAGCAAATAGTTCAAGTAGCAGTTAAGAACAGTTTAGCAATTAGGAAAACCAAAATAAGTTCAAACCCAAGCAAAGCATACAAATGCATATGATGCATGCCTATCCTATGGCTGATGAGGCTCATCTGTCAGTTATCCAGCCAACCCGACAAGTCTGAATTGTCCTTAGACTGTCCCCCGACGTGCATCCCCAAGAGTCTATGCATAGATTTTTCTCAAATAATCAATATTGCTCAATGGGGATAACATTCCCAGGAATTTATATAGTGCCCGGTCACACTTACGTCGTAGGGTCAACAGAGTATCGAGTTTTCAACCTGGTACACGTGGTGGCAAGCCACGGCATTTAATCCAGGGAACCTCGTATCTCAGATATTTTAAATTCATAAGCCATATGAATAATTCAAAGTTCATATCTCAACATTCTCAACATCATAATCATTCATCAATCCAAATCTCATTTCCAAATTCATTTCAAAACCATATTTCAAAGAAAATCCTCATTATCCTTCTTTCCATTCCATCCCTTAACAAATCCCAATTCAAAACATAATTCTTTCTATGATAAATAAATCAATCTTAAAAATATAATGTTTAAGAACAAATCTTTTTAATTAATTACTTCAAATAAAACTTCCAATTTTATAAAATTTCGGCAGCATCTCCTCTAAAACTTGGACACTACCACCCTTTTCGGGTCCCATCCAAACGTTTCTCAAACCATTTTCTCAACCATTTCAAAATCTCATTTATTTTTCCAAAATTCAACTAGTTTCAATATCAAATTGTTTTCAAAGCGAATCAGTGCCAATAATAAATCTCCTTTTTAAAATCAAACCAGCTCAAATACTAAATCATTTATAAAGTCAGACTAACTCAAAATTAAACCGTTTTTAAAATTAATTCAGTTTCATATTCCAAATCATTTCCAAAGCCGTTTCATTTACCTTATCAAAAATAGCTTCAAAACAAAGAAAGCCATTTTTCATAATAATTAATTAAATAACCTTTTAAATTAATTCCTTTTCAGCAATCACAAACTACTCAGACAATCAGGCAATCAGTCACTCAGTCCAGCAAACAACCATATTTATAAGGCCATCATAATCTTAGGCATATGTTTCTCACATTAATATCTATTTATAACAACTCTGTAATGTAAAATAGATTTTAAGAAAAACCCCTACCTCAAAGAATCAAACCCGCAAAAATTTTAACGCGACAAACCCACTTTTCACATTGTTCTGCAGTAGCTACGTTATGATTTGTATTCCAAGCACCCTCTGCTAGCGGAGAAGAACGGCAGAAAAAAGTAATAAACCGCAAACACAACAGCTTTAGCTAACAACCAGAATAAACACAACGAAGCAAGGCAAAGAGGAACATTACGCACTAATAAAATAGAATCGAAATGGAGCATTATGGCAAGATAAAGTACAACAAAATTTGTCTTACTAGAAAAGAAACAAGAGAATGGGGAACAGAGAAACTATAACTTCAACAACATTTCCTTTCAACAATTAGAACAGCGAATAAGGGCATAGCCGAGCAGAAATGGCAAGCCAGTGGCGGCGGTAGCATTAATCTGAATGATTAAGGCAGCAGAGACACCAACAATAATCAAAACAGTGAAACAGAATAGAAATAGAATAGGGTTCAGGAAAGCAGAAACAGGGTTACTGGTGAATCTGGCCCGGTTCGGCAACAGCGTAGGCAAGGCTTCTCTTTAGTGGTGAGACGCGGCGGTGGCAACCCTGGCGACAACCAGGCGTGGCAGTGGCTGAAGCTTCATCGACGGTGACTTGGCAGTGGCTTGAACGGCGATGGCAAGGGATGAACGGCGGCGACTGGGCGACACTGGCTCCGACGGCGCGCAGGTCTCCTTCCTCCTCCTCTCTTTATTCACGTCACTCACTCTCTCCGCGGCGGTGTCACAACAGCAGTGATGGGCTTCAGCGGTGGCGAATCGCTGGCGACGGAGGTCTAGCAGTGATGAACAGCTTATGCTCGGCGGGCTTGACGAAGACGCAGCGAGAACGACGATGGCAAGCACAACGACGGCGACCCTCCCGCAGCGGTGGCGGCACAGTTGGCAGTGTGAATCCCTTCTTCCTCTTCGCGTTTCTCTCTCTGCCCGATCTCTCTCCTCTGCTCGTGCATGACAGTAGCTCGTGAACGAACCAGGGCTCCTCGTAGCAGCTCCTCGGAACCGTGGCGGCGGCGTGATGACGGTGCGGTGGCATGTGGCGGCACGGTTTTTCCTCTCTTCTTCCCTCCCTGTTCTGCGTTTCTTTCCCTTTTCTTCTTTTCATTCTTTCCTTTCTTTTTTTTTTTCTTTCTCTCTTTAGTTTTTCTGAAGCTGGGTTTTGGGGAAGGTTAGGGAAGAAGGGTTGGTGGCAGTGAATAGAAAGAGACAAGGAAAACTGGAAAAGAAAAAGTAATAATAAAGTTAAAGGAGAGAATTAGTATTTAAAATTTATATAGATATATAAAAGAAAACATAGTATACAGTATTAATTTTAATTTAGATTTGGGGTTTAATTTCGATTTGATTAATTTTAATCAAATTAGGATATAAAGTGTTAATTTAAAATCTAATTTAATCTTAAAAATTATTTTAAAATATCATTTGTTGTATTAAAATACTAATTGATTTGAAATCAAATTCTTTAATTGAATTTATAAGATAATAAGATTTATTTTCTTTATTCCTAAAACATGAAGTATTAAATCATAGAAATATCAATTATTTGAATTAAATCACATAAAAATTCTTGTCATTCCGTAACTACTAATTTTTGTAATTTAAATATAGAAAATAATTTAATAATTATAAATTAGGTAAATTTCTAATTAATTATCAAAACCTGATTTAATTTTTTATTTAATTAGCTTTGATAAAATAATTTCTGAAGATAAAATTTCTAATGAATTAAATGAATTGAAATTAATTTATAATAAGATTTATTCAAAAATTCTGGGTCTTACAATAAACATGTCTTGAACAAATTGAAATAAAATAAAAACTTTTAATTATGATCATTAATTATAATCACATATATTTACTTCAAGTTTATACTTCGAAAACTCAGTATATTAATATTTTGTATTTTTATGTCTCAATTTTAGACTATCACAAACATTAGTTACTCTTCAATAATGACAATATTTTTAAAAAAATAAACATAATTAAATGATCTTAACATTATATAATAATTTTTAAAATAACAAAAAAATATACAATTACCTAAAATATAATATTTGTATAGTAACTGAAATTTAATTGCCAATATAAAAGTAACATATAATATCATTTCGTAATTAAATAAGTGTTTAATCAAAGAATTGAATATTTATATAATTATATGACAAAATAAAATAAAATTTGAGTTTAACAATAGCAAACACTCAAGTTTAAATTTTCATAAATTAATTTATTTTTGATAAAGTAAATTGCGCAATAAAAAAATTCATAAAAAAATTCATATATTAAAGTAGAAAATAATTTATTTATAAATACAAAATTAAAAAAATTATTCTTAAAAGTTGAATATGCAGATAAAAAAATAAATTATAACTTGCAACAATTATCTCTAGAATTTATTATAATAAATAATAAAACTGCAAAAGTCATGTATCTATATAAATTAAATTATATTAAATTATAAGATATCTAGATATTTAATCAACCTAATTAATAAGTTTGTAACTGATTTGATTTAATAATTAAAAAAAATTGAATAACCCTTTTTAGAAATATAATAATCTAAATAATATAGATTGAAGATAAGAAAAATATAACTAAATTATATAATACAACATTCTATTCCTAAAAATTTATTTTATAGAATATTTAATGTCAAAATATTTATCATCATCTGTGATATAATTTAATTTCACAATTATTTGAACGTTGTTTTTATGAAAAAATCGTATTATTTATTTTGAAAAAAATATTTACTCACTATTATAATTTAAATAGAATATAAAATAGATATTAAACCAATTTCTTTTAATAATTACCACTCACAAATATTCATCAAGAATATGAGATTTAAGAGCATACAAAGTAAATATAATACCTACAACTTTTACACTACCACGATAAGATGATTATCATAAGTCTTTTTAGCATAAATTAAATAGAACAACATATAATAATAAAAAAACAATCAAATCCAAAAAAGTTATAGAACACATATCATACACTACGATAGTTAGTTTTGAGAAAGTTTTAACCATTTATTCTTTTATTAGCTATCTTTTTATCTATTCTGCATTTTATCTACGAATATGTTAAGAATTAAACTTACGTTTCAACCTTTCAAAATCCCATATATTCTTGCCAAATACAATATTATTATGTCTTTTTTTTTTTATAGAAACCATTTAATGGAAGAACTGTTGGTAAAAAGATGAGGTTCTCTTATAATATTATGATTTTTTTATGATAAAAAATTAAAAATAAAAAGCATGAAATAATATTGTGTATATTTAAGTTAATTTTAATCTTTTTTAATAACCAGATTTATCATAACGTAATTAATAAATAATGACAGTTAATACGGATTAGATATGTTTTGAGTATGCTATACATTTTATAATTTTGTACGAAACAATATTAGTTTTAATTTATATATTTATTATTGGGTATTAAAAATAAAAAGTATTTGTATTATTAGCATTTTTTAAATTTTTATCAATTCGGACCGTGATTAGGTCTAAAAAGATCATCTGATAGTGCTATACATTCGCATAATCATAGGAGAATTAACTTTAGCGAGATAACAATATGGTATTTAGTTACTATATGAGTATTTTTATATATAGAATTATCAATCAATTATGTATGACTTCTGATAAAAATAATACAACATGGATATTGTTTGTTAGGTAAAAGATAACATATTGACAAAGAAAATTAATTACAATGGGTATATTCATTTTAAAAAATATTTTTCTATGTAATACTATAAAAAGTATCATGCTCACCCTAAATTATTAGAGGTTCAACTTCTATCGACAGCGGTAGAATGCCTAAATTCAGACATTTTCAGACTATAATATTTATCAAACAAATAATTAATAAAACACTCATCCATACTTTTTCATTTTGAGTACATTTATACATAAAAAAAATTGAAACAGCAAAAGTAATAAAAATGATGATTTTTTATAATTTTGTGTGGCTATCTATATATAGAACACTAAAAAACCATGATTATCTAAAAAAATTAATTTTATTTATTGCATTCAATTTGAATAATTAAAAAATCATCTTATTTTAGTTTAGTCCTTAATTTACATGATTTAAATTTAGCTCAATAAATATGATTTGATTTGATTTAATTATTAGTGAAAAATATCTCGAGAACTTATTTTATTCATAGATTTATTATTTTGATGATTAATTAGTTAATCTAATCTAATTAATTAATACAGATAATTAGTATAATTAATTTGATTTAATAAATTAAAAAAATAAATTAAAAAATACTAATAGAACATTAAAAGAAATAAATTAAAAAATACTACCAAATAAAATTGATATAAATTATAATAAATTATGTGATATTTAAATATTTAATCAAATTAATTAGTTGATATAGTTAATTTATCATAATAAATTATATTTAATGAATTAAAAGAAACAAATTGCTAAACACCCTCATAAGCATGTTACGTTAATTCCATCATTAAGTGCAGAAACCTGATTTTTGTATAATAGAATAAATAATAAATAGAATATATGAGAATATAATATGTGACATATTTTAATTATGAAATTAGCATGATATAATATATTTTTTCTGAATTCTATTGCTTGTTCGTTACTAATTTTTATGTAATTACTTAATAATTTCTGCCTATAAAACTATCAATTACCTAATATTATGATTTAATTAATAAAAATGATGACATTAATATTTTTCATAAGTCTTGTTATTATTTATAATTAGAAAATAGCCATAAATAAATTTATTTCCTTAATGAATGTTAATTTTGTTGTCAAATTCTATATTTTCCTTTAAAATTTTAGCGTAATTGAGTCTAATTTCTACATTTAGAAATGAATTTATTCGAAAAAATTAATATGTAAATCACATTATTATTACAAAATTACTTTTTTAATATAATTAATGGTAGTTATATGAACCATTAAATTTAGCTTCTAATGATATTAAAGTCAACCTATTTTATTATCTTGTGCCTTCAAAGAATTTACACGACTGACATAAAAATATAACAATTGAAAAAAATTCATTACAATGGGTATATTCATTTTAATAAATATTCTTCTATCTAATACTATAAAAAAATACATTGGCCACTTTGAATTGCTACAGGTCAACTTCTATCCACAGTAGTAGAATGCTTAAATTGAGATATATTTATCAAATAAACAATCAATAAAACACTCATCCGTACTTTCTCATTTTGGATACATTTATATATAAAATAAATTATACATAAAGAAAAAAAAAAAGAAAAAAAGAAGAGTTGAAATAGTAGACCAGGCAACTATGATTATCTAACAAAATTAATTTGTATTTATTGCACTCAACTTGAAAATATCTCAGTTGAAAATATATGATTTGAATTTAGCTCAATATATATGATTTGATTTGATTTGATTTAATTATTAGTTGAAAATATCCTAGTTGTCTATTTTATTCATAAATTTATTATTTTAATGACTAATAAATTAATCAAATTAATTAATTAGTACACATAATAAATTTGGTTTAATAAATTAAAAGAAATAAATTAAAAAATACTAACAGAATATTAAAATAAATAAATTAGGAAATACTACCAAATTAAATTGATATGAATTATAATAAATTATATGATATTTAACTATCTAATCAAATCAATTAGTTGATATAGTTAGTTTATCGTAATAACTTGTATTTAATGTGTTAAAAGAAATAAATCGAAAAATACTTTCAGAAGTATGCCATGTCAGCTCCATCATTAAGTGCAGACATCCGATTTTTATATAATAGAATAGATTAATAAAAAGTATTAACCTTCTAATCTTTCTTTTTTAAATTGGCTTTGCAAATAATGAAGGTATTACAATTCCATACAATTAACATCACTTATTAAGTACTTTGCTCAAAACAAAGCAAAAATGACTAAGTAGTAAGGTTTTGTTTCGTTGATGAGTAGGAATAGATAGGATATAAATTATAGACACAGAAATACAGAGGGACACAAACACACAAAATATGACTGTATGTGTATGATAGTCCCAAAATAACATCTGAATGACAGTTTATTGGTCACATAATTGTATTATTCGCCACTTACTTACCTAAGCATGACCAAATCCAATACATGGACTGGCTTTAAGGTTTCAAACAAGTGCATTTCTTTTGTCCTTTGCTACAAATAGAGATTTAACAATTCAAGATCGAATCTAGCCATTTTTCAGAAAGATACAATGTAACCGCCAACAAACACAGCCTGGGATATAAGACTTAACCAATTTAGGACATAAATGATTGGTGGTGAGTGTGGCATTGCCAAAAACTACCTTGGCAATTTTTCAGAGATGTCAGTGCTCAATAGGGTAAATTCTAGGCAAGGAATTTGATGGAGGAAAGTGTGTATTAGGTAGCACATGGAAGCACATGACATGAATCTAGGTGAAGCTTTTGGTGGCACGTCACTTTCAGGGTCAACATATTTTACATACCTCGGCTGTGACATATTGACAGCTGAATCACCAAAATAATAACATAGTTTTATATATTCACCATAACAAGGAAAAAACTATACTTTCAGATAGCAACTCAATGAATTAAATAAATTGATTCCCCCCACCATGTTTGGTAGTGTTACTGAACCCTTGCTGATGATGGCTCTTCTATATGCAGAGAAATCAAGTCCTCCAAAAGAGTTGATATTCTTAACACAAACCAAGATATTCTATTTATCACCGATTTCAAAGTTCCCTGTAATGTGATTCCTCATAACTATTCTGAAATAAGTACTTTTAAATGTGAAAGAGGAGAAATCAGCACAAAAATTATAAGAACTTGGCAGCATATGATCAGTGGCATTTAAATGAATTGTGATGAGATGCAGATCAATTATAAAGAAAACCACACAATTCATACATAAAAAGAAAAGCATGCAAGTAACAGCAGAATAAAAAGGACAAAATTGAAACAACAGATGATGTTATTGACAAAATAAAGCGAGGGAGAATTCTCCTCCCTCACCAAATTACACATAAAGATCTTCATGAATGAATCGTTTATGTATGCTGCCAAATAGGGCATGGACAATTTTACAAGCTTACACTCCTCTTCCCTTCCTTCCTATACAGTCCAGTTTATATAACGAGATTTAACAAGTAATACAATGCAATCAAAGTGATCAATAAAATATTTGCATAACAGGAGTCACACAGATATTTTCTTTTATTTGTTTTTTTCAAGTATCCAAAAGGGGGAAAAATTAAGAGAAGTATTGTGTCAATGTGTTGTGACTTTGGATCTCTTCTTAGCCTCACTGTAGAGAACGACCCCCATAACGGTTATTCCAAAGCCCGCCATCCCCATAACCGTGACAGGATTCCTGAATATCAAAACAGAAACAACCGCCGCAACCGCAGCTTTGGCGTTTCCCAACACTTGTAAAGTCAAGGCACTGGTGTGCTTCGTGACCAAGAAATTCGTCAAATTCACCAAATACGCCACCGTGGCATTCCCAAGCAACAAGAACACCATATACGGATCCTCCTTCGCCTTCTCAATCGTCACACTGAAAACGTTCCCTTCGATGTAGAGAGTAAATGGCAGCAATATCATGGCCGCCATTGGAGCCATGTAAAGAAGAAGGTTCATAGAGTGAAGCTTTTCGCCTTCTGAACTTAAGAGGATTCCCTGGACAACCGATTTCAGTGCTCGACCCGCGGTTGAACCCACGCAAACCAAGAAGCCGAACAAGTGGAAGAGAGGCTCGCTGTTGCTGGCGACTACGATGCCAAGAACAACAGGCAAGAGTGCCACGTATACTTCACCGGTTTCTTTCTTGCAGGTTATGATGAAAGAGAAGATGGCTGTGAAGAACGGGGTCGTTGCTCCTATTGCTTGGTTGAAAGACACAGGAATGTACCTATATTGAACGAATATTGAGTTATTGAACTCTGAATCCAATACAATATATAGGGATAGTCTATTATGCTTCCAGCTCTTTCTTTAAGAAAAAAAGTATGAAAATATACCTGAGGGAGGTGTTGCCGCAGACAACAGAGAAGCAGAAGATGGCGCTGAGTGCGAGGATCTTAAGGAACTGCTTCTTGGAGTGGATGTGCTGAGGAGGAACGAGCTCCAGGAAGTTAATGGACGCGTAGCTGTAAGCGGAGCAGGATAGCATGTGGAGCATGGTGAGAAAGATTGGGTAGCGGTAACCATAGAAGCTGAGGAGGTACTTGTTGAGGAGGAGGACGCCGATGTTGGAGAAGTACCACGACGCAATTATGATTGCAGTTAGGATCGTTGGGGACATGGAGGTGGTGGTGGCGATGCCACTTTTTAGGCCGTTTAGGTGGTTGTTTCTTGCTTCCGATGGCGGTGTCGCCGGGATGTCCAGTACTTGGTCGGGATTGTTGTTGGTGGATGAGTTGTCCAACAACCTCGGATTGCTCATCCTTCTGGTTGTCCATGTCTGTGCCTCCACCATTTCGCCAGTGGGTTTGGTGTCTTTGTGATTCTGGTGATGCTATAACATATGGCAGAGTTTGGTGTTTGTTTATGTTTAGATCTGAATTTCGTATTGCCAACCAAGTGGAATGGAGGATTGGGATTGGTAATTGGTGGGGTGACAGGGACGAAAGTGTGTGGGAGGGGAATGTGTTGCTATTAAGATTTGGGTTTGTGGCCGTTGGATGAGGATTTGTGGGGCCCCAATTGGAGGGAATAATAAAGGGAGGTTTCCCCTCTTTTGCAATGGGTGGACCCTTTTGGACTTTGGAGAGAATTTGTTTATGGATAGGCTTGGAAGCCCTGCCTCCAGCTCAAGCTAAGGTGGGGAGTGTCGGTGTTTAATCACAAAATTGTACACTTATAAGGTATACATTGGATCCACTTACATTCATATTCACTTTAGAAATTAGAACAGATCAAATCAATCATATAGAAAAAAAATGCACCTACGTTTATATTCAATTTATATCAGACCAAATCATATGATAAAAAAAAATGTTAGAAGAATTTAATTTTACCATAGGTATGTCACGACCACAATAACTATGTGTTTATTGGATGCGCCACATTTATATAGACAATTAGATTTGATTAGATGAAAATCAAAGGCTAATATGAAAGAAGAGTATTGATAGATTCTAATAAATATAGAATATTCTAGTACATAAATAAATGCTTTAAATAGTAATACTTTAATACACAATACTTTAAAAGATAACTGAATCTTTTATTCTTAAATAATTAAATATAAAATAAATAAATACAAAAATATGAGTATTCTTTATTTAATAAGATTAATTATTATGTAAAAAATTTTATAATATTAAAAAATTATATTAAAATAAAATTTTAAATTATAACATAAAAATATAAAATAATTAAAATTTTATTTTATATTACTTGACAAATAATTAGATTATTATATTCAAAATTTATTAACTAATTAATTTTATTAAAGATATTATTATATAATATAATTTTTTATCAAAATATTTTAAAAATATAATTTTAAAAACATGTCTATTATATTACATATTTACGTATATTAGTAAGACCTAAACTAATCAAGTTTACGTAATTAAAAATATAAAACATATAAATACAAAAAAAAATATTTTAAAAATATTATGACATTTACACTAATTTTTCATATATATATATATATATATATATATATATATATATATATATATATATATATATATATATATATTTGGTGGAGTTAGAGATAAAAAATTTAACTAAAAACAATAAAAAATATTTGAAAATAATAAAAATAAAAAATGATCTTATTATAAATATATAATTTTAAATATTATATATATGAAACTTTAAATGGTAATTTTAATAAATAAAAAATATTTATTTTTTTGTATTTATATATTTTATATTTTTAATTACGTAAGTTTGATTAGTTTAGATCTTACTAATATAAGTTAATATATAATGTGATAGGCATGTATTTATAATTATATTATTTTTATTCCATTTTTCTAAAAAAAATCAAAAAAAGGAAAAAAGGTTAAATATGTTCATGTATTATATATAATATTTTAAATAAATTATATTTTTAAAATATTTTGATAAAAAATAATTTATATAATAATATCTTTAACAAAATTAGTTAATTAATAAATTTTTGAATATAATAATCTAATTATTTGTCAAGTAATATAAAATAAAATTTTAATTATTTCATATTTTTATGTTACAGTTTAAAATTTTATTTTAATATAATCTTTTAATATTATAAAAATTTATTATATAATAATTAATCTTATTGAATAAAAAATATTTATATTTTTGGATTTATATGTTTTATATTTAATTATTTAAGAATAAAAGATTCTGTTACCATTTAAAGTATTGCGTATTAAAGTATTGTCGTTTAAAACATTTATTTATGTACTAGGATATTCTGTATTTATTATTGAGGTCTGCTACACATACAAGTCTTTTTGACTTACAAGTCTTACAAGTTGTTACACATATGGGCCTTTTAATGCGTTATTCAGTTTCCAAAGCGCTACACTCACCATGTATTATGAACGACTCTTCTTCTTCCTCTTCCTCTTCCTCTTCCTCTTCCTCTATGTATTTCTTCGTTATTCTCTTCGCCTTTTCATTAGTTGTTTTACTTGCGTTTATCACTGGTATTCTTGCTTCGTTTTTTTTCGATTTTCATGGTTTCTGAAATCAAGCTTTGAAATCGTTTTGAAGATAATGGAACTTCAGAAATACACCCAAAAGATTATAGAAATACACCCAAACAGTTACAGAAATTCACCCAAACGATTATAGAAATACACCCAAAGGATTACAGAAATACACCCAAAGGATTATAAAACTACACCCAAAGGATTTAAGAAATACACCCAAAATTCGTTGAAGTACACCTTATGCATAATTCAGAACTCTTTCTCTTTCTCCTCCTCATCTTCTGCTGCTTCTTCTTCTTCAAAAATGATTTCAGAGCTTGATGTCAAAAAACAATGGAAATCGAGAATAACAAAGAAAGAAAACAGAGAGAAAAGCACGTAAATGAAGAAGGAGAAAGAGAAGGCAAAAAACGAAAGAAAAGAAGAAGAAGAAGAAGAGGAAGAGGAAGAAGAACGTGCAGCAAGAAGAAGAAGAAGGTGCAGTGAAATTGTGCAGTAACGGTTGAAGAAGGAGAAAGAGAAGGCAAGAAACGAAAGAAAAGAAGAAGAAGAGGAAGAGGAAGAAGAAGGTGCAGTAACGGAAAGGTGCAGTAACGGTTCAAGCGCGTTAATATAATGACTTGTAAAGACTTGTATAAAAAATGCTTGTATGTGGAGAATTTCTCTTATTAGAATCCATTAATGCTCTTCTTTCATATTAGCCTTTGATTTTCATCTAATTAAATCTAATAGTCTATATAAATGTGGCGCATTCAATAAGTACATAATTGTTGTGCTCATTTTAGACATACCCTTAATATAATATCACCACAAAATAGTTTTATATATATTTATTTACATAATTTTATGTCGAATAAATAATTTTTTCTATGTTAATAATATAAATAATTATTCAAAAAAATGTGTTTGGCTTGATTTTTGTTTGACTCTTTATTGAAAACGTTGATCATATTTATATCAAAAGATTTCAATTTGAAGAGCAGATATACCTTCTTTAAAAAAGTAACTTCGACTTGAGACTTATTAATTTAATTTTAAAATTGACTTGCGACAACGAGAATTGCAAATGACATTAACTAAATTCAAACAAATTTATAATGAAACAATGTAATTGAATATAAATTGAAAAGAATGACTCTAACGAATGAACTTAACAATTTAAAAGAAATTGTTTAAAATAACAAATTAAAACAATAAACGAAATTTAGAATTTAAGTAAACAAATAAATTAAAATAAGGAACAAAAGAAATAAATAAAGTGAATTATCTTCAATTATTCACGTGCACTTGTACTCTATGATTTGACCTCAATGTGACTTTGAAATTTTGAGAATTTTTTATGTAGTTTGAGATGTTAGAAATTGAAGTCCCCTTAATTCTTTTTTACTCTTATATTTATAGAGACAAATCAAACTATGTAAGCAATTATCATTTTTTCACATTCTTTGCTTGATTTACTCTCCAAACTTAATCACCCATGTTCTTACTGTATCTTGATCACTACGTAATCATTCTCGTAATCTCTTTAAAAGTATTTATTTTCCACGTGTTTTTTATTGTTTCGACTCAAATTTTTTCATTGAGTCTCACCCTTTTTGTCAATTGAATTATTGGTTGAAAGCATCATTTTAATTAAACTTTTATACTAACAGGATGATATATTATATTGTTAATATGTTAAAATTAAACTTATAATATGTAATTTTAATTAAAAATTAGTCATTAATTATCTCTTTTCTATAAATATTTGGATGGAATATTCTTTTCTTACCATATGTGTATGAAAACTTGGAAATGTGATAAATTGTGATCTAGAGTTATTAGTAGCAGTTAGTACTGTCTTTAATTGACTTTGTTAATTGATTCACTATCTTATTAAAGACTTTTTTATTGGTTCACACCTCAATGGAAGACTTTTTTTATTGGTTCACAATCCCAATTGAAGATTCTTTTGCATATATACAATCAAATGAGGTGTGGTACTTTTACTTTATTAGGTGATAAGTGAAGGATGATAGAGCGTTGCCGTTTAGACGAGAGTTGATCTTCAAATTAAAACATCAATAGGGAATATTTAAGTGACAATTTCATTGGATGTATGGATTCGTATTTAGTAATAGTATCACGCAAGATCTTTGACTCTAATTGCATTTGCAGGAGCGTGATAAGTGATAACTCTTGATCTCAATTGCAGGCCTCTATTTATTTACGTTGTTCCTGATACATGTGCGATTCTTGTTGGGATCCACAAGTGGAAACATGGGTCTCTAAAGAGTCGGCGCTAATTTGACTTCATATTCGGCCATTCGGATGCTTCTCATCATGTTTAAAATAAAACAATATAATAATTAACAAAGTTAATAATTAATTGATAATAATTGTTCCTGTAACACCCTACAACACAGAGTCTTATGCTTAAGTTACAAAACTGAAGTAGTAAGATATTACGACCTATATATATATAAAATATAATTGAAAAAGTTTTATATCTAGGAGCCTTTGAAAGAAAGTTTAAAACAAAAGTCATAACACTCACAAAGCGAAAACATAACGAAGAAAAGCTTAAACGCAAATAGATACATATATATACATAAGAATAGGGGAGTAAGGATACAAAGCAGTCAAGCTCCAAAATATTTTCATGGGCCGAGTGAAACCGGGTTTGATGTGACCCAGATCCGGCCTGAAATATATACCGGGTCTATTTGTTAGACCCGAACCCGATCCTAGATCCAATGAAATTTATACACTTTCGGGCCACGATTATACCGGGTAAAAACCGGGTGAAAGCCGGGCCGTTAACATTACATTATCTTGATACCTTCTTGTAAGCTAGCATGTGAAAATATCCAAATTTCTAAAACTCCAACCATTATTTAACATGGTAAAATTCACTTAGAAAAATATAACAAGAACCAACATTTTTCTAAAATTAAAGCATAACCATAATCAATACTAATATTGTCTAATAACACCAAATTTTTAAATCAATAAAAATAACACAATATTATGTCATTCGTCTAAAGTCTTATACATTTTAAACATAAAACATTAACTTATAGTCTTATAATGACTAATAACAAAAAATATTAAAGTTTATAATACTTAAATTTCACATAAAAATAGCCATCATCCATCACTAATAACAAAATATTAATTGTGTATGATGACCGGACCACAGGGCCGAGTTCGAGTGACCCGAGCTATGGTCCGGACCCGACCCGAAATAATGACCGGGCCTATTTTTGAGACCCTTACCCAACCCTAGACCCAATAAAATCACATCATATTAACCCTAAAGAGTTCGGGTCCGGGGCGGGTCTTCGGGCTGGGGCGGGCCATGTACACCCCTATGTGAAGCTAAGGCTAACGGAGAATATTTACATACATACATACTTATAATCCCATATCTAAAGTTCTCAAAATAAACCCTAGTTCTCCAACAAAAGCCTCTATGAGGCATGAAGGTTGTAGTAGGCTTAGAGAAGGGGGGATTGAATCTATGCCTTTCTTTTACTTTGATAAACTTGACCCTTTAAAGCAAACTTTCAAAACTTATTCTGTTTGAACTCAGCAGCAGAAATTCATGAGACAATTTATTTTTGTCGCATGAATATCAGAAAACAGAACAGAGCAGAAAGGAGAAGAGCTAACACCATCATGTATGCTGGTTTGGTTGCCTTGTGCTATGCAACCTACGTCCAGTCTCCACCACAACAGTGTTGGAATTTCCACTATAGTTAAAGTATTACATACACCAATTTCACAAGATTAACACAATCCTCTCACACTCAAGTTCTAACCTAACTTGACATTGGCTATGCTAATACCTAACTCTTCACTCTTAGTGCTAACGCTACTAAGAAAGGGATACCTCACAGGTATATGATACAAGACACAAACACCTAAAGAAATCTGAAATAACTCTAGACTTTTCTCTCAAGTGTATCACTCAGCCTCTTTCAACTCATTGGCTTTTACTTGAACTCTCTCAATATGCCTTTTCACTTAAGAAATTACAGAAAGATAAACATAGAAAAGTAAATTACAATCTGTAAAATACGAAGGAGATTGACTCTTCAACAGCCTCTTTGCTATGTGATAAACCAGATTTGCATGTCTCTGATTCAGTTCTTCATTTTTGGCGGAATGCTTCTTTGAAAGAAAGCACTGTCCAAGTAGATGAACTTCTTCAGAGAGCTTCTTCACAGAACAAAACCTCAATACACTGGGTTATCTCTCCTTGTCTTCTGAATGAAGAAAAATCTTCTTTTATCTCCTTGCATGTTGCTGGGTTGCTCTCCCTAGGTAAACTTCTTGAGCCTTGTGCTACACCAATCCACCAACTCACTTTTTCCCATTAATCCTCAAAGTAGAAACTTTGCTTCTGACCTTCTCTTGTTGACCGAAAACCATAGGAAAGCATAAAGCAGATATCCTCAATGGTAAACTCAGATCTTGGCCATTGAGAAGCTACTTGGTCCCCAAGACTCACTTGTGACCGTAGATACACAACAGTGAAGAACAGACAACATCTTTCCCGTGTATCCCATTTCGGACTGAGCAGAGAGTTGGGAAGAGGAGAAGAACATATGATGCGTGCATAAGGAAATGGGTTACCTTTTAGCTCTGTCTTAGCTTGATGTGGTTTGAAATGATTGATTAGACATCTACCTTTCAAGCTTAATCTTTCTCTTTCTTGCTTCTTTGGTGATTAGCGTAGGGAAGAAGCTCTCTCTCTTTCTTATGTGATTTCTGACCAAGAGGAAAAAGTGAACGTTGCTTTTGGTGAAAGCAAATGAGAGGGATTGAATGAGAGAGGAAACCGGGCTTGGATCGGATCTTTTTCATTCAGCCCGTTGCCTTCTATTCTTTTTTTTCTTTTGGGCTTTGTTTTCATTATAGCCCACTAGTCTTGTTCATTGTTTTTATCCACTTGGGCTGCTGTATTGATTTGTGGCATGAAATGCTTAATTACAAATAATTAACATTAGTTAGATAAATGCCCAAAAATAATGTTTGTCACCATTAATTAATTTAGTTAATTTCTTAACTCAACAAGGCACTAAGGTAAAATACATAAAAGGAGAAGACAAAGCATATATATATATATATATATATATATATATATATATATATATATATATATATATATATATATATATATATATATATATATATATATATATGGGATGAGAACCGAGGGTTCTCAGTATGGTTAAGGTGCCCACATATATAATAAACAAGGTCCCAGAAAAGCCAAAGGCAATCCTAGAACACAGACAATCAGATTATAAATCTTAAGAAACTAAAGCTGAAAGCATAAACGAGGGTAGGTCTCTAAAGTTCTAAACTTGATCAACATCTAATCAAAATCCTCAATCTCTTCACTTTTACTCCGTTCCTCCAACTCCGATGAAATTGCATAGACAGACAAAATAGACAAGTCAAACACATACAGAAAGCATATATAACAAGTAGGCAATTAGCAATTAACATGAATAAACAATTAAGCAAGCCAAGACAATGAACACTCAAACAAAATATACAAATGCACATGATACATGCCTTTCCTAGTGCAGGTCATGAACTCACGCGTCGGTTGTCTACCCGCAACCCAACGTTACTCGGGGCTAACCCTGAATATGGTTTCTTTACTGTGTCAGTCAAGCTCAATTATCATCATGGATTTCTATGTCAGTTAGGATATCTTGGCATCACCGTAGAAACAGGCTATCAGTTAGGCGAACATTCCCGCATTAGCAATCTCAGGCTATCAGTTAGGCGGGCCCTTTTGCATTAGCAGTTTGGCACAAGACCTATTCACATTCCATATGCTATCAGTTAGGTGGACATTTTCGCATTAGCAACCTTAGGCTATCAGTCAGGTGGGCACTTCCGCATTAGCAGTTTGGCACGAAGCCCATTCGTTGTACACTTTTCATGATTCATTATCTATTTCAATTATCTTTTCCATTCAGGGTTTCTCTTTTTCGTTCTTTTCATTATACCTCCACATCACCAATTACATACACACCCCTCCACATCTCCATATTACTAAACATACCTCCACATCACCGCTTAACTATACATACACACCCCTCCACATCACCACATTACTAAACATATCTCCACATCATCGCTTAACTACACATACCTCCGCATCACCAATTAACTTTAAACCTTCTTGGGGATTGATGACAAGTCATCATATGCTAGCTTTGCAAGAATTTTTCACTTGTTTCATTAGTTTTTATGCACTTTCTTGCATTGTAAGTTAGTAATTTGGAGTGGAATTGCAGGGCTTATTTGAATCAATCAACCACCCTTTAATTGGCATAAGATCATGAGGTTTAAGCTTGAATTAATTAATTTTTAAATGAATTTTAAACCTTGTGAATTTGGTAACACTTTGATTGGTTATTTTGATTATTTCTAGGTGAAGAAAAGAAAAAAAATGAGAAAAGCGTGGCCTAGGGAGCATGCTCAAAGGAAATAAAGAAAGCATGGCCAAAGAAAGAGAAGCGTGGCCCAAAGGAAGAAAAGCGTGGCTCAAAACAAGGAGCAAGAGCACAAAGCTCTTGCCAAGATCTTAGAGCTCTTGTGGAGAGCTTTACTTCAAAAATCAAAGGCCAAGCTCTTGCCAAGAGCCTAGAGCTCTTGCCAAGAGCTTAATCAAGTGCTACAAGGAAGAAGGAAGCAAGGCAAACTCAAAGCAAAGCTCTTGCCAAGAGCTTTCTCCAAGAGCTTTTTCGGGCTTCTTCAAGGAAAAATCAAGAAAAATGAGTTTGGAAGCAAGAAATTTCGCTAAGTTAAATCTGGGCATTTATAGCATGACCATGCCTCCTTCAAAGGGCCATAACATGAGCTACAAATGTTCAATTGATGTGCTTTTAGTTGCGTTGGAAAGCTGACATTCAGAGCTTTCCAACGATATATGGCAATCCATATTTGGAATAAAATTGAGGCACGAGTGAAAGGCATCTTTAAGAGCAAAAAACAAGTAAAAAAATCAGCCAATGCTTCCACCAAGGTTCGAAGCTGGAGCCTCACTCCAAAGCAAAGTAGCGCTCATATGAAGAGCTCAAAGCTCTTGCCAAGAGCTTAAAGCCATAGTTGTCAGAACCGAACCGGTAATCGAACCGGTCAGGTCACTGGGTCACTGGGTCACTGGTTCAACCGGTGGGTCACTGGTTGAACCGGTTGACTCGATACTATGTAAATAAAAAATAAAAATAGTCAAAAACCTAAAATTAAATTTTGAAAAATACATATTTTTACTAACATTTTAAGAACAATTAAGTTGAATTCTATAAATAACTAATACAAAAATAGACATATAATTAGTTCATAGTACTATATAGTATCTTAATTAGACACAATAAGAATAACAGTCTATGAATTATATCCAAAGAATAATTTTAAGGTCTAAATATTTTTGTATAATTAAATGATTATATAAATTAATTTTTTTCTCAGAATAAATAATTTTTATTTTATTTTTATATTCATTATTATTTTTTATTTTAAAATTAATTAATTTATACTTCAATTAAAAAATAATTAATTTAAAAAATATTGAGTTAAGTATTTTTGTGTATATATATATGTATTAGTTATTAAAAATTGAAATATATATTATAAAAAGCATTAAAAGTACTAAAGAAATGGGTAGCGCAGTGGTTGTGAACTTGGTCTTCAATTCAAAAGGCCCAAGTTCGACTCCCACCCCTTGCATTGTATTTTTCCAAATTTAACAACCTGCATGCTGACGTCAGCGTGACGTCATCGACACGCAGGTTGACCGTTGACTGGACCGGTTCGGTTCTGGTCTGTGTCGGTTTTGATCGGTTCGTACCGGTTTTGACCGGTTCATTTCCTCAAGCGGTCAATATACCAAACCGGACCGGTACAAGATCCGGTTCACCGGTTTTTCGGTCGAACCGACCGGTCCGGTCCGGTTTTTACAACTATGCTTATGCAAGAGCTTTGTTTCCTTGTCACAATAAGGAAGCGCGCAACACATTGGCAAGGTCAAGAGCACCAAAGCTCTTGCCAAGAGCTCTTGCCATGAACCGAGCCTTGCCCTGGGAGCAAGACCCATAGGCTAAAATTCAATTAAAATTCTATTTTAAATT